>NW_024868762.1:0-24458 GCF_013358625.1 Macadamia integrifolia | reverse complement strand
TGTGAATTTTTTAATCATAACCTATGATTTGGGAAAAATTCTCTCATTGTTTTGGTGTCTTATAGCCTGGAATTGAAGACCTAGTTGCTTTAGTTTAGTGGTCGAATCGAAAGCGCAAAATCCTAACTTTAAAGGAAGCTTGGTCTATGGGGTTCATCATTATGGCAAACAATCTATGGAGGGAAAGAAATGCTCAGCATTTTGAAGGAAGAAATCTTGGCAACGTTCGTGTTTTTGAAAGAATAAAGCAAGACTTCCAAAGAGCAAATGTAACTGTTAATGATCAAATCAAATGGCCCTTTGATCTTATATGCTATCGAACACTTGGACTGCATATGGGATCTAGCCGAACATCATGCATATTGGAGGTGTTTTGGTGCAAACTTATGCGTGACTGGAAGAAACTAAATGTGGATGGTTGCTCAATTGAAAATCCAGGAAGAGTTGGGGCTGGTGGGGTGTTGCGAAGCAATAATGGGGTTGTGTTGGGCTCTTTTAAAGCTTTCAATGGTATGCATTCTAGCTATGTGGCTGAGTTTAAAGCTTTGATGGAAGGTTTGTGTATGGCGAAAGATTTAGGGGTGCGATTGCTTTAGATTGAAGCTGACTTTGCGGCCATGGTCACTGCTATCCAAGTAAGAGTTATTCCTTGGTACACTGAGTAGGATTGGATTTTGATACAGCCATACCTAAAGTCTATAATATGGAAGATCTCTCACTGCTTTAGGGAGGCAAATTGCATTGCTGACTTCCTAGCAAAGGAAGCAGCAAAAAAAGGAATCTCAAAGAGGAATGTAATTTTTCCATATCATATAAGGGACGAGATCAGCCATGATGTTGAGTCTAGGCCTAGATATAGGTTTGACTAAATGGTTTTTTCTCCTCTACTGATAGCAATGCCGAAGGTGGAGGTTAAAAATCCAGTTTTTATGTTTCTTCTGTAATATTTTTTTCCTTTTAATGAAAATCTCATCCTTTTAGAAAAATAAAAAAAATAAATAAATGGAACCCACAATCAAAATACCCTACACGTGCAGGGAGGAGTGAGGAAAAATACCCTGCATGTGGAACCCATAGTAGGGCTACGTTTGGTAACTTTTTTGGAGTTTTTCGTTCTATGGGAATGAAAAAAATGGAATAAAGCGGTTGGTGCATTTATGGTGTGTTTCATCTTTTTTGGAATAAATAGTGAAAAAAAAAAGGTAGAAACGATAATTGACGGAATGACAAAAGGTATTTCCATTGTTCTAGTTTCATTCAAAAAATAAAAATAAATAAATAAATAAAAAATAAATAAAAAGGTATTTTGACATAGAAACTGAAATTTTCGTTTTTGATATGAAACGTCGTTTCTGGAACAGAAACGTTACCAAGCGTAGCCTAGGTGTTCCTCTCTCACATCTCTCTTGCTTTCTCCCTGCATTAGCCACACTACCTTTTAAGGAACCCTCTCCCATTTTAAATAGGAATTAATATAATGAACCTTTTAGCTTGCTATCACCATGGAGGAAAAATTGGACTATTCAAGGTTAATTGATTATTGATTCATGTTTCATTTTCAATTCCTTTTGGTGGAGCTGTATCATTTCTCCTCTTCCTTGCTTCCCTTTTTCTCCACACATTACCATTTAAGAGTGGTCATGCCATCGAAATCCACTGCCTCCCATTGCACATCCCATATGACTTCCACTCCTTACCTCACAGATTTCCCAATGAATGTGTATTTTAATTTAATAACAATGAACATTAATTGCTAAAACCGCCACACTGGGAGAGAATATTGTGAGAAAAAAGACGTGTAACTAAATCAACTTCTCATTTCAAAATCTTTTTTTTCAACAAGAATGAAATACTAGCTTGATCTCAAAAGATAAAAAATTCTTATATTCCTCATGATTCTTGGATCAGCAGATTAAGATGCTAATTCTTACTAGGCTTCCCGTACAATGGGCATGTAATTATCTTGGACTTGAGTGGCAGTGACCAATTCCTCAGGACTAGAATCAGCAGCCTGCAACAAGGTTATGGAAAATAAAGCTTATATACGATTGGTTTAGCAAATAAAGGTCACTACCAATGAATCCTCACTATATAATCAAACAATTTTACCTTGAATTTCATTGGGAAGACAACTAACTTGGCCTTGTAGGTTTTCAGCCTCTGGACATTACAAATGGAGAACAGATAAGCGACCGAGATGAAAATTATCACAGATATAACAGGAGTTACTGAATCCAAATCTTATAAGAAATTAAGTTAAACAGATATGAAAATTCAACAAAAAAACCAAAGCACCATTGACAGCAACCATCACAACCAAAAAGAAATAATCTACCAGTTATCATGAAACGCATCCAGTAAAACCTTATGAAATTGGTCTATTTGCTCTACCATTTGACTTACTTCAATAACACCAGAAGTTGTATTTCTGGTGTTAAACCACACAACCACACCAACAACAACATCAACAAACCCATAAATACCACTTCACCACAAACTGAACCCTAACAGCCCACAAAATCTCACCACAGAGATGATGATCTCTCAGCCAAGATAATGGATAATATACCTGAAACACAATACTTCGCTGCCATGATTGTTGTTGGGAGTCCAAGAAAAAGCCGAACGAATGTTGTAAACCCCTTTGCTTTCTTCTATCTAGAGCCAAAAAGGGCAAATTTTACTTGGCCCCTACTTGATAGAGGTATTTATTTTTTTTCTGTGGTGGAAAACACTATATAAAAGTTACAAGTGCTTCACTTGTGGAATTCAAAGCTGAGCACTGGGACTTGGTTTCGAGTCCCCCTCCAACACAATGCAATCATCCCCGTCCTCGGGTTGCCCCCTTTGGCAGCCACCAAGTATAAATTTTGTTGTTTGATTTTCTCCAATATCTCAATGTTGGCCTTTGAAGTTTTATAATCATAATCCTTTCTTCTTATTCTAAGAATATGCATTTGAGTTCAGAGAGGAAAGCACTTTGGGGGTGAATTGTTACGGAATTATAGCCGGAAAGAAAAACAGTCACCCCTTGACAACATATTTACCCCATACTGTTTTTATGTAATCAAAGCATTAGAACCTCATGACCCTTGAACTCTGTTAGGTTTTAACACAACCCATTCTCATTTCACGAAGAGGCATCTAAAAAAAATAAAATTGGCAAGCATCTAAAATAATTCATGACAAGCAAGACACTAAGAAAAAGAAAAATTAGTTTCTATGTGACTGGTTCATGACAATGGCCATTGGCCCAAAACACAAAAGGGGTAATGAACTTTTTCTACATTATTAAAAAAGAAAGGGAGAGCTTTTGTGCATGGTATTGCACCAAACTGTTGGATGGGGTAAAAGCCATGTATCATACACAATTATACCCATCCAATGGTTTGGTATATGACAATGCACCGTGCACTGTGCACGGCCTTGCACATAATCTTTTGCCAAAAAAGAACTTTAAAATGTGTGATATAAAAGAATGCATTTCCTCATCTCTTCAATGTCAAAATGGTTGTTCATATCACCAATATATATCTATCTATGTATCTTATAAAACTAAGCACTTCTCTATTTTTGGCAAAATTTTCAATTGACTATAATAACCCTATTACAAAGTAATATTACTCCTTGCTCTCTCAAGGAATAGCAACATTCGCTTGGAGTTGAGACCTCTCTCTCACCTCACTCACCTCCCAAGAGTTCCTGTAAAAATACTGACTCTCTCCCTCTTGAACCATCCCTCACCTCGTCAAGAGTCCTTTTGCAAAACGACACCTCCCTCTCCGCCACAAATATCTCTCCCATCATCTTCCACTAAAAAAAAAGTGTCGATTCTTTCTACTCATCTCCCTCCCTTAGTTTCTTCCTGATAGCAAAATACAGGGCCCCTTAGTATCTTCCCCAAGAGGTATTCTCTCTCTCTCTCTCTCTCTCTCTCTTCTCTCTCACACACACACACACTAGCACACACACCCCTTTCAGAATCTCTCCTCTCTAATGTCTACGTGTACAAAGTCATGGATATACTTTAAAGTTTCCTTAATTTTTCTCTCCATTTTATGATACAGGTCTTTTCTACTGATAACTGATTTATATTCTTCGTTTCATTAGTGATTGTGGAAAAGGATGGGGTGCCCAAGGATTTTGAGGAATTCATCCAACTACGGTCAGAAGAAGGTAATGTCACACCTCATCCAGACACTTAACTCTCACTTCCTTAGAAGTTCATGTGCAAATGCACATCAACCATCCTTAGGAATGGCGCCCACCAAACACTCAATTTCCAACAATTAAATCCCCCATAAACTCATAGAATGTATTTAAAAAGTATGCAGCACAATCAGGTCTGTGTTTCACGCCCTTTTATATTCTTATTGATTTTTAGGGGATAATCAGATCTCCAGGCCAGCCTTAATCTAGTACATTAGTTTTAATTTCTTGGGGTTTCGATCTATGTCCTGCGACAAATGTAGAACCCATAGAATTGTGGTAATAGGATCAATTTTTTTGGTTTTACAATCTAAAGAGGTAGTCTCACAATTCATCAGGTCTTTTTTTTTTCCCCATTTTTTAATCTCCTACTATTAATTTATAGCAGGCAATATGTGTTAGGATTTTTATTGGGCCCAAGCAATTATAAACCCACTCTGATTAGGAAACTCCTAGCTCAATCCATTGTGGGAATGAATTAGGGTTTTAGGGATTCTATTATAAATAGCAGCTAAAGGTCCCTGCAACCGTCACAATGAATTAGGGTTTTAGGGATTCTATTATAAATAGAAGCTAAAGGTCCCTGCAGCCGTCAGTTTGAATCTGACACTTGTTTATTTTTAGTTTTTGGCTCAATCTATGTCTTGCAACAGATGCACAACCCATGGATGGTTTTTTTTTTTTTTTTTTTTTTTGGTAGAACACAACCCATGGATAGTTGGGATCGATTGCATGGAACTCTGGAATCCATGAATTTGTTGTTCACCATTTCCTTCTTTTATCATTGTAATCAAATTGCATCATAAAGGTTCTAAGGCAGTTCACTAATTCTAAGAAAGCATATATTCACTATTTTGTGATAAGGGCTTTGTGCCAATATGTGATATGGTTTTGTTTGAGTGGTTAGGTCCAAAACTCTTGGGTTCTTTTTGAATTCATCCCATTTCTATACCAGTAGGCTCCTTCTGTGATCGACGACTTCCAGTCCTGGTGGTAATCCTACTATGCTGGGATCTGGATGTAGCTCTTTCTAACCGTGCATCTACTACTTTAGCTCACATCAACAGTTCTAAAATAACCTCGTTTTCTGATATGCAGAGTCAGGGTGACTGGAAACGCAGTCTCCGATCTTCTAAAGGTAATCCTCTTTACAACTCTATTGTAGAGTATGAAAAGGCCTTTCATATTAAGTATAACCCAGATTGTCAAGCCATGAAGGAGAGACACCAAAGGGCTATAGAAACTTTAGAGCGTGTTGAGCGCCATGAATTTATGGGCGGCCAAAGAATACGAGTAAGTCCATCGGCAGTCTTCCCATAAGGTATGACTGTTTCCATTGCAAGTTCGCGCGTTTGATGGAGAAGAAACCTCCTCTGCCAGACACTACTTTTGCCATTGCTAACGTGGTGAAAGTCCAAGCCTATAAAGCTATAAAGCATGTGACCTTCTCGGGTCTATTGGCCATTGATCATGAGTGGCACAATGTAAGGGACCACGTGGCCGTGGTCAAGTATCGTCCCTACCTTGGTATTCTATTTCTCTTTTTCATTTTTGATCGTCAATGCTTTTGTTTTATTTGGCTGCCATATATATACTTTTTCTTTCCAACTGCGCTTCCTGCTAGTACTGCTCAGGAGTCTTCTGATGTCCCAGATGAAGCCCAGGCTATCGAGGAACTGTCTGACCTACCGATGAGTGACCCTCCAAAAGAACAAGTCTCCCTGAAAAGGTTGAGAAGAGTAAAACGGCTAGCAGCCACTTCGACCAAGTTAGCTTCTATGGCATCAAGGTAATCTCAGTCCGAAATGCTTATATCCATCTCTCCATCCAAGAAGTTTGAAGAAGAAACCACTATGCCCCTGCATCACTATGCTGGCACTTCTGTGGTCTCTGGTGCACTTAACAGTGGAGATAAGGATTCTGGTCAGACCAGTCAAGCCACCACTCCTCCTGTCTTGCCTACAATCTCATGTCCTCCGGTCTCTAAAGAAGTAAGTCACCCTATGCTGACCTTTTTTTTTTTAATGAGCGAGGGAGGGAGTAGCTAACCTTTAGTTTTTTGTAGGCTTCCCCTCCTTTCACAAATTTTTGTGGCATGCTCTCCCGTTTGAATGCTTTAAGGTCCTCCAAACCTCAGTCTTTCACAATGGCCCAGAGCGAATCCTCTCAAGGTCCCTTTGTTATTGATCGAGCGCAGTGGTGATATGGAGTAGGTTACAGATGAGCTTCTGGCTGACCCCTCCCTTTCAACAAAGCAATAGGGTTGTTGGGAGTACCTTAAGGACCTAAGCAGGCTGATTGGAAGTCCCATTCCTGAGGCGGTTGACATTAGAGACTCGACTCAGCAATTTCTCAATGCCCATAAGGTGTCCTCTTAGAAGGCAGATGCTAGACATGCCAAACTGGAGGGCCTGATGGCGGCTGCAACAACTTCTAAGGAGAAGATTAAGAACTTGGATAGGGAGATCAGCCGTCTCCAAAAAGAAAAAGAGGAGGAAAAACAGTTGATGGAGTTGAATGCTCTAAGAGTTCAAGGAGCTCTACGAGGAAGTAGCCTCGTTGGCTGAGGATCTACAAGCCTTCGATCCACGAGTTGAGGCATGGGAACGGGATTTGCTTGAGGCCACACATCAACTATCTCAGATAGACTATAGACTCGACGCTGGCTGGTCTTAGATGGCTGACTAGTTCAAATTTTAGGGCCTCCGAGCCATGAATGTCTAAGGGGAATGCCCCTTAGCATGCTTGGATAATTTTCTCCTGCCTTCTTTTCTCTTTTCTGCTACCTCCCCTCTTTTTTTATGAATGTTTCTGGTCCCTTTGGGTTTTATGCAATGAAATTCTCTCCATCCTTGTTCTCCTATTCCTTCTTTGGTTGGTTAGTACTGCCCGTGATCATAAACAGAGTGGATTATTCATTATCTACGCTTGTTCCCACATAGTTGGAAGTACCCTTTCAAATACTTCCCATTGATCGGCTTTAATTGAATTCGCCCATCCAGATCCCGTAGCCTGTACGCTCATCCCGTAAGCGTTTGGTATACTTCAAACGGTCCTTCTCATGTAGGCAAGGATTAAAGTATCGGTATCGGTCGCTGTATCGGTCGGTCAAAATTAAGATACGTATCGGAGGGTATCGTATCGTATCGGAGATACGCTAAGATACGCTAAAGATACGCACATAAATGGATAGGGAACACATTTTTATACACTTTTGCATAAAAAAATAGTTAAAAAAAGTTATATATAACGTGTAGAATGCATAAATACTTAAGTGGAGGGTATCGTATTGATAGACAAATATATTGAGTTGAAAATGTTCAAAATGATGAGGGTATGGTATTGATAGACAAATATATTTTTTTGAGAAAAATCAAAATTTTCCATGGAAGTTGTAGAACACTTGTTTTTATATAACATATAAAAAATCTAAACATTTTTAATCATTGAGCATGAATAGATCTAAGAAATTTGAAATAAATTGAAACCCTCATTTTCTCTTGAAAAAAGTTTGTAAATCCTTATAAATCCAATGATTTCATGTAATAATGATGCACAAAATGTGATTCTAAGTATGATGAACTAGGGGTGTCAATTCGTGGGCTGAACCGACTAAACCGATCGGGACCGACCGTTTATAGACCGGTCCAGCCCAGAACGTTTATTAAACGTGTCGGGCTTGAGCCCGGCCCGTTTATAAACAGTCGGTCTTGGTTTTGCTACTTGGACCGTCGGGTGCCCGACCGAGACCGACCGTTTAACACCCGATCGAGACCGGCCTATTGTGCACTGGCCTAGCCCGACCCTTTAATGATTGTAGAATACCTATTTTACCCCCCAAATTAGAAAGTAAAAACTAAAAAGTAAAAACATGTTCATATTTTAAATAATAGTTATATTTGGTATCATTTATTAATTTATTGTCATTTTTTTGGATTTGCATGAGTGGGTCGGAATATAAGAGCACATTTTAAAGAGGGTCCGTTTAAAAACCGGTTAAAGCCCGTTTAACATTAAACATGTCCGTAGCCCAATTAAGGCCCGACTAAAGCCCGATTAAGGTGGCCCGATTATAGCCCGAGGCCGACCGACCGAATATAAAGTGTACCATGCCCTCAATAACTAAGCCCGATTAGTTAAATGGGCGGACACGGTGTAGCCTTTGAAAGTCTTTAAGCCCGATTAAGCCCGATCGAAACCGAACCGACTCGACCGGTTGACACCCCTATGATGAACCTTAGATTTGTAAAAAAACTTGAAAATCTAAGGTTAAAGTTGAACAAAGTGAGTAAAGATTCAAGAAATTACTATTCAAAATTTTCAACTTTCAAGTTCAAGGTTCTTCTTGGAGACTATGTTTTTCTCCTTCTTTGAACCATTCACTTCGACAATGTTTCTTTCAATCTACCATTTGAGTCTCCAAAAAGGTGCGTGAATCAAAGGGGAAGAAAGAAGATAAATATAGAAAACTATTGGTGAGAGTTTGAAGTGTTTGTTCAAACAATAAAAGGCACATTCATGGGAATTTTCATATTTTCAGTCGATACGTACCGATACGGTACCGATACAGTACGATACGGCTCGATACTGCACGATACGATCGATACATACCGATACGTACCGATACTCTCAGGAATTTCCAGATTTTTAAAAGTTCGTATCGTAGAGTATCGTACGTATCGGTACCGATACGGTACGGTACGATACGATACGCACGATACAGCGATACGTAAAAGGGGGCCCAAAATTCCTCGTAGCGTATCGGTATGTATCGTGCCGATGCCTACCGATACGGATACGTATCGGCCGATACAGCACGATACGCACCGATACTTAAAACCATGCATGTAGGGAACCATTTACCAAATGGGCTAGTCTTAGCCCCAATTAGAAGAAGAGCCTTCCATACCACCTCTTTTATGCCTGCATATAGTTTAGTGCCTTGACAGTTGACATGCTCTTTAATTAGGTCCTCTAATTCGGTCAACATAGCTTCGCTGTACTCGAATTTCGTCAAGCTATATTGGCGTGCGACTCATAATGACTTCACGATAGCCTCCATGGGTAATACTGCATCGTGACCGAATGTCAAAGAGAAAGGTGTGGTTCCCATACCTGACTGTTTGGTGGTCCAGTATGCCCAAAGGACTTCAGATACTAATTCGGCCCAGGAAGATGGATTATCAGTAATGACTTTGGCCAAGTTTGATTTTAGAACCTTTTTTTTTGCCTCAGCCTAACCATTTCCATGGGCGTTATAAGGGGTTGAGTGGATGATAGTGATTCCATGCTCCTTAGCAAACTCTAGCACTATATCTCCTATAAACACACTTCTGTTATGACAGGTTAAGGTTTCAGGGAGGCCAAAATCTGACCACATCCATTTGAGTTACTACCTCAAGGGGAATGGCTTCTACCCACTTGGTGAAATAGTCCATCGCAACCAGTACGAAGCTATGCCCCTGGCTGGAAGGAGGTTATATCTTTCTAATGATGTCCTGACCCATCCCCTGAATGGCCATGGTCTAACAATAGGATGCAAATTAGCCGCTGAAGCACGTTGGATTGGTCCATGCCTTTGACATGCTTGACACCCCTTTACATACCTCAGGTAATCATCCATGATAGTTGGCCAATGATAGCCATACCGTCTGATTAACTATCGTATTTTTTGGCTGGCCTGATGTGCTCCGTAGATTCCCTCATGGATTTTGTCTATGATCTATAGGGGTTCGTTTACCCCCACACATTGCAGTAACAGGCCATCTTCAGCCTTCCTGTAAAGCTAACCCCCTAAAGTCACGTACCTTAGGGCCTAATACCTGGTCTTTCGGTCAGTTTTTCTATTGGGATTCTGCAGAAACTATAGTAGTGGCATTCTCTAGTCAGGTTTCAATTCTTCTAAGTTGTTCACCTCTACTGGCTTGCATTCTGCAATTGATGAGAATAGTTTCCTTCAGAGGGTTATCACTTGCTCACATTGGCCTTCTCCTAGTTTTGCACCTGAAGCGACCTGGGCTAGACTGTTGGCCATTGAGTTTTCCTTCCTTGGAATGTACCTAAGGGATGCATTTTGGAATCTTTTGATCAGACTTTTGGCCCTGGCTAGGTATCCCACTTCACTCTCACATCGATAGTCTTCAGCAATCTGCTTAACCACTAATTGGGAGTCCCTGACCACTTTGACCACTGGCACGTCCATCCCTAGGAGGGTTTCCAAGCCAATCAGTAGGGCCTCATACTCTGCTTGGTTGTTGGAGTAACTAAAACACAGCTGAAAGGCCAAATGCATTTCCACACCATGTGGGGAGATGATTACCACTCCTACTCCAGCTAACCGTTCCATCCTTGACCTGTCAAAGAACATCCTCCAAGGACATAGACTGATCATGTTCTCTTGTGATACTTCCAATGATGGATGGTCCGCTAAAATGCCCGCTAATGTCCACCCCTTCATTGGCTTTTGAGGCATGTATTGTAAGGCAAACTCGGTTAAGGCCATAGCCCACTTGCCAATCCTCCCGTACCCTCATAACTTGCAGATGACGTTGGTGAGGACTATTGTATAGAAGACAATGATTTTTATTTTTAGATGATGTAGATTTTGAGTTAGACTTTGAAGACATAATTTAATTCAACATTACTTTAAGTTTGAAATTTGAAATAGATAGTTGAACTTTGAATTTTAGTATTATATTAGTATAGTTAACCCTTGCTTGCATTTATGCTTGTGTGGGTGCTACTCCGGTTCATTATCACCTACAACTTATAGATCATGTGGACCGTTGATCTCCAAAAAACCCTAGGCCAGGTTTGGGGGTGTCATAGAAATGGTTAATTATGTCATGGAATACGGTATTCATAGCCCTTTGGTAAGTGGCCCCCACGTTCTTAAGACTGAATGGCATCACCACTCATTCATAAGTCCCTAATGCCCCTAGGCATCAGAATGCCATTTTAAGGACATCCTCTTTGGCTATGAATATCTGGTTGTAACCTGCATGGCCATCCATGAATGACAAGATCTTGTGTTTGGATCCAGAATCCACCATGTCCACCACAGGCATTGAGTATTCATCCTTAGGTGTGGCCTTGTTTAAATCCCTAAAGTCAATGCACACTCTAAGTTTACCATTCTTTTTTCTGACTAGGACCACATTTGATAGCCATTCCACATAACTGGCAGTTCTTATGAAACCAGCCTTGAGCAGTCGTTCAACCTCATCTTTTATTTTTAGGATAAACTCCGTAGCCATCCGCCTGGGGAGTTGTTTAAATGGCCTATATCCGCTTTTGATTGGCAACCAATGCTCTACAAGCCTATGGTTTAATCCTGGCATTTCAGAATAGTCCCAAGAAAAACAACTTCTATTAGCCATGAGGAGGCTTACAAGTTTTTCTTTGAAGTCTGGCCGTAACAACTTGCTTACAAAGATAGGCTTTTAGTCTAATTTTGTGCCCAGATTTATCTCCTGCAGAGGATCTTTTATTTCGGCCAATGTTTCTTCCACCTTTAGTGGCGTTGGTGGGAGCTTTCTCACCTCGACGCTTTGGGTATATTCTTGTTTGTCGGCCATGACTGTCGACGCATCTGCCAATTGGTGTTCGATTTGGGCCGCTGCTAGCCTTCTAAGTGTGTTCTCAATGGCTTCTTAGTCCATCTTGGGTTGCATCTTCTACTAGCCTTGACTTCTTACTGGCTGCCTCCTAGTGATGCTGGTTGCTCTTCAGTGACGGTCATAATGGTCAGCCTACCTTCCTCATCTGGCTCAAGGAACTTAATTGGGGATACGTCCCCATGGTAAAACATGGCATCAGCTAAACTAGCATTAACTAGAAAGGGTCGATTGTCCGCTATGACTACCTCCACCTGACCTCCTTCATTTCAGAACATGAGGAATTGATGTAAGGAGGACAACACACATCTATTAGCGTGGATCCAGTCATGTGCTAATAGTGCGTTATAGTTTGCCACTGCGTCCATGATGAAGAAAGCAGTCATGGAACTTTGGCCTCCAATCTTTAGCTTAACTGGTAGGACGCTCCTTGGGGTATTTGCTCCTCTAAGAAAGTTTATCACAGCCACATCCATCGGGATCAAGTCATTTTCATTCCTCTAGAGTTTGGCCATCATTCTTGATGGTAGTATATTGACCATCGTGTCGTTATCTACCAGTATCCTTGAGATAGGTTTCGTATCCATGCTTATGGTAACATAAAGTGGCTTCAAATGCTGGGTCACTTCTTTGATTGGCCGGTTAAACGAGGCCTTAGCCATCTCTCGTGTTGGTTCTGGAGCTGGAGGCCTGCTTTCTTCCTCTTTTCTTGAGCCAACTTCTAGCTTCTCAGTTAGTTCGGTAGCTAAATGCACCCCTAGAATTTCTAGAAGTTGGTCCTCTCTATCAGAATCAATCTCCTCTATGTGAACTGGTTGATTCTGGATTACTTTAGGAAGTATGTACACCATATTGATGGGTACTTGGGCCTCCACTGATCCGAACATCATGCTAATAAATTCTTCAAAGTCCCCACTTCTTTCTGTTTTTAGGTTGAACACTTCGGTGCTAGCTTCTGAGTTGGCCACCTGCTTTGTATTAGGGTTGGGTTTTCTACCCTGCCTCTGAGTGCCTGGCCAAATCTCCACCCTAGTTGGTGGTTCCCGGACCTTAGGTTGGCCTCTGGTTCTTTGCCGATCTACTGAGTTGTGATGCCCGATACTAGTGCGCCTTCTTCCCTCTACCCTTGTTCTTTGTAGACTGGGGGACATGATCTTGCTGTCCTTTCCCTCCGGATAGCAGCTTGTTGCCTTTGCCATCTCCTTTTCTAGGTTTTGGTCATACATTACCATTCGTTAAAAGGCAAATTAGGATGTCTGGTCGTACGCCAATGGTCATTGCGATCCACCCTTGGTCGTACCATAGTAAATATGGGCTTTTTGGTTGACCGTCATTCCTTACCCTTATGGGTGTGGAGATGGTCTTGTAGAGGTCCCTTTCTTTAGGGATGTTTTATATGTTCCCTGACCTGGACCCACTCCTTCTTTGGCCTTCTGGATAGAGAACACCATACTCTGTCTTTAACCGACACACGTCCTTCTTTGGCATGCCCCCTGATGAGGCTGGAATTTAGGTTCCAGGCCACCCCCAAAATCCAACCTTCTTTTTGTGTCTCGTCTTGGGCGAGCCCTTCTGGGGCTGTGATTGGCCTCCCTTTCATGGGTTTGTGTACGTTTGGATGGCCGCTAGCCACTTTTGGTCTTCTGACAGTCCTTGGTTAGGCCATCGGATTGGTCCGCAATGCTGATGTCCAACTGTCTAGCCTTGGGGGCCACCTTAGGGCTTTAAGCGTATCTATTTTGCACTTGGTCCGAATGGGTGGCCACCTCAATCAAATGCTTGCAGTGGCGACAAACACTCCATTAGAACCTTTCTCCTGACCGTGGGTCTAAGCTTCCTAACTTTTCATTCCCTTTTTGGGTTTGTAGGTCCTTCAAGTCTTTTAGTAAAAGCAATGGCTCATCAAATGGCCCTTCTCATTCTGGTACAACCTTCTTGCCTCGGTCATGACTTAGACCAACCTTCAACCTTGGGTTTGTCCTTGGAGGCTAAAGCACAACAACGTCTCCTGGATTTTCCAAGGCTAGACGGGAGGTACTGCTGCAGGCTCGATCTTTCCCTCCTGGGGATTACTTGTGGTCGGGATAGTTAGCCCAAGAGGGCCGCATTCACCATGTTGACCATAGGGAAAGGGTCCTCGTCGATCATCATCACACCTTTGTCCTTTTTTGAAAACTTCAAGCAACTGTCGTTTATAGCTTTCTGTATGGCACTATGTAAAACAACGTAACTATTAGTGAAAGTGAGATTTTGAGTTATGCCATTTATAGTACTTCCTACCTTTAAGGTCAGCCACTGAAGGTATTTAGTGCCCCTCAGATACCTTGATCTGCTAATCTCTTAAAAGCTGGTCGAAAATAAACTCAGCCTTGGAGATGTTGAACGAATACCTCATACTTGAGTCATAATTTTGGGATTGGAACGCTCTTTGTGTGGTCCTTCTATCCTAGAGTTTAGTCAATAACTTACAAACATAAGGTTTGCCTTCCATAATTTCAGCCAGGTCAACTTCACAGTTTATAGTGTCGGTGGGTTTTTTTGTGACCAGAACCCAAGAGAGCTAGGTTATATGTTGGTCCCTTGTACATATTTCTAGTAGAGGAGCATTTTTGCTATTTTGCTCTTAAGATTTGCTCGTAGCAAGTGGTCTGTGCCACTAACTAACTCAGTTCCGTGAACTCTTGACCATTGAACTTCTTCCTTAGCTCCAAAGATAGGCCGATAAGGGTCATCTTTCGAAGTCACTTTCTTGCAAGTTGACCACAAATTGGTGTTTCGCAACCTTGAATCAGTTGACAAACTGGTCAATGGACTCGCCAAGTACATCCTTGCAAGATCGGACACTGATACCATGGGCTCGGTCCTGTAAAACTGGAGATGGAACTTATCCTCCATCTCAGCCCAGTTCTAAATGGTATTTACCGGTAAATTACAATATCATGAGAAGGTTGCCCCAGTTAATTAGTTGGGGAATAATCTTAGCTTTAGGACGTCACTCATCCCTACAGCCCCACATTGGATAGTGAAACGAGTGATGTGCTCTACTGTGGACATATTGTCTTCGCCCAAGAACTTAGAGAATTTTGGTATCTTCAAATTCCTACCCACATTGACCAGGTCAAGATACTCAGGGTATGGCTTTCTATAAATGGGTCTTGTGATTGATCGAAAGGCGGGGTTGATCTGGTCTTGATTTACCCTGATCAACTCCTCACGGTAAACTGCCATGGGGTTACGTTGGTCAGCTAGCGGTTCTGGCACTACTAAGACCGTATTCTATTCAGTCAAACACATTATTGTCATGCCAAGGTGCCCCTTAAGATTCTGGAATATTTTGAAGAGGGACGATTGCCCTACCCCCATTCCATTGGCCAAGATGGCCGTGGTGATTAGCTTGGTAGGTCTGGCTACCTAGTGGTATGGTTTTTGCCTCTGTGGCAACCGAATTGGCCGGAACATACAACGAGTTGTTTATCAGGACATTACTTACCCCTGAGGCAGCCGTGCTGGCTGATGCGTACCATGAGTTGTTTATAGGAACATTACTTGCCCCTAGGGCAGCCGTGTTGGCCGGTGTGTACCACGACCCTTGTTGGTAGGTAGGATTGGAATACATTACCTGTGGGCATTGGGTCATCCCAATGTTCCCATCCTGAGTCGTGATTCCCATTTCTCTGCTTTGTTCCCTAAATCCAGGGGGTTACTTGATGAAGCCATGTTGGGGTTGGCCTGGCTGCTCATCTGCACATGTAGCGCTAGGAGCGCCATCATCTGGTCAAACTTCTGATCAATTCTATTATTCATTGAATGGGATATCACCGGAATACCCCTTGCATGGCTATCGCCAAATGTCTGGACACATCTTTGGTGGCTACTTCTGGATGCCCTCCGAAAGATGGACTATTTTCCTTAGAATTCGAGCTTATAACTTTCGAGAAGTTCAGCGCTTGCTGCTCCTCTAAATTTCTGGAACTACTTGTTAGGGTTACCATGCTTGCGAGGGTTCCATTGGGCGTGCCAAAAAAGATGTTGGCACAAAATTCTTCCCTTAGTATGTTACGATCAATTGATCATATTGGTGAGTGCGTGGGCATGCCAGAATCCTTCCTGACTGCATTCAATGATGAGTCTGACCTCGATAAAACGACGTGGGCACTCCTCTTGTCCCGATTGCTTTAGGGACTTTTTAGGCAATCAAGACCACCAAAATATAGAGGAATAAACATAAATATATTCCTTGAAGGGGTTTTGAATACAATGCACTAGAGTCTAAAGGTAGACCCTGTGGAAGAAAATTTTGAAATAAGACAAAGAGTTCTACTCTACTTCTATCTCTAAACAATGGAAAGCAAAGGAAATAAATAGTTGCATTGTTGTTGGATTCTTGTGTGATTGGTTGAAGATCCTTCTTTTGGCCCATCTCCACGTACACCATTAGCCCACTTCCCCCAATGAGCTAGGTTCTAATGCACATGTGACACCTGTCCCATGGAAAAAGTTTTTCTGCATGGATGTCCTCAAATACCCTTATGTGTTGATGCCACATTGCTAATGGGTAACAGACTTTCTAAAATGCCACGGTCAGCCCACATTTTCCCTCTACATATGAACCATCTTTGCCACATCATCAGGTACATGTTTTCAAATTTTGGCACCAACAGTTATATATATTAGAAGATTTTAATCAATTTCGATCAGGAGATGCTTTCACCAATTGGAGGGCAAAAAAACCCTCTAATATATTTTTCCATCTGAAAAATATATTACATCTGGCGCTGTCCTAGAACTTTAAGCTGTGGATTGTAAAGACAGATTTGAATTGTATTTGCCTTATCCATATCATTGGGTTTGGCTGTCTTTATATAATAATGAATTTCAAATTTGAAATTTACAGTGACAATGAGATAAGATCAAATGAGCGTTTTAACAACTTCCTACAAAATTGGGATAGACATTGACTAGGTCTACCAGTATTTAAATTCAAATTTTGAATTTGAATTACTAGAAACCATTGTGCTTAACAGTTCCCCTCAAGCTAATGGTTGCCGTTGTGTAATCCTCAGCTTGTCACGTAAAAAAATGTATTGGATGGTGGACAAAGGCTTGGTCAATATATTAGCTAGTTGATGTTTGGTGGAGATGAATCGTACTTGAAGACGACCTTGGGAGACCAAATGCCGAACAAAGTGAAAGTCCACTTCGATATGTTTTGTTTGAGCATGGAATAATGGATTGGCAGTGAGATATGTGGCCCCTAAGTTGTCACACCATAACATTGAAGGCTCGATCATTGGGTGGCCTAATTCTTTTAGTAGTGACTGCAACCATATAATTTCTACTGTTGCGTTTGCCCGGTACTCAGATTCAGTAGAGGAGCGAGCAATGGTTTGTTATTTTCGCGCAGACCTTGAGACAAGATTACAGCCAAGAAATATTGCATAGCCACTTGTGGATCGTCGATCATCGACACATCCTATCCAATCGACATCACTGTAAGCCTATAGTTGATTGGTGGAGTCATTTGAAATAAGTAGGCCAGATGTCAGTGTGTGTTTGAGGTAGCGTAATATACGCTTTACTGCCTTCCAATGGTCTTCTATGGGGGCTTGAAGAAACTGAAAGACTTTATTGACTACGAAAGAATTATCTGGCCTTGTTAGGGTGACATATTGTAATGCACCCACCGTACTACGATATTCAGTTGCATCAATTAGGGGCTCTCCTGAATTTTGAGACAGAGTGGTTGATGTAGACATTAGAGTCTGAATAGGTTTGGCACCATCCATTCTTGTTTTTTGTAAGAGATCCATAATGTATTTTTGTTGAGATAGGATGATACCTGGATCATGTGGTACGACCTCGATACCCAAAAAATAGTGCAGCAAACCTAGGTCGCGTATGGAAAACTCCTTTCTAAGGCCACTACGATCTGATGTATGAGCTTAGGATCGGATCCAGTGATGACAATGTCATCCACGTAAACCAATAAGTATATGCATTGTGATCCTTTTTTGAAATAGAACAAAGAGGTGTCTGTCTTTGAACCTTCAAAACCAAATTGAAGCAAAAATATACTTAGCTGATTGAACCAAGCCCTAGGAGCTTGCTTGAGGCCATAAAGAGATTTTTGAAGCTTGCAAACGTGTTGAGGGTTGTCAGGATCAATAAAACCATTAGATTGTGACATGTAGATATCCTATGTGATATTTCCATGTAGGAATGCATTACTTACATCAAGCTGCTTAATTTCCCATTTGTTAACAATTGCAATGGATAGTACTATGGCACAGTTGTGGCCTTGACTACTGGACTGAAGGTTTCAGTGTAGTCAATTCCTTCTGTTGATTGTACCCCTTGGCAATAAGTCTTGCCTTGTAACATTCAACTGTGCAATCAGACTTTCTTTTAATCCTGAAGACCTATTTTGATATCACGCTACCTTTCATCTTTTTGAGCTTCTGAGTAACATGAAGGCACTATATCAGAGTGATATTGAGCCAATGAAACCGATGGAAGTGGAAACTTTGTTGATGGGCGAGGATGAGGGCTAAAAGTCATGGCATGAGTCCTTTGCACCATTGGTACCATAGGTAAATCTGACACAAGTGGAGCTGCAGCTGGATCATCATCATTAGTAGAGGGGGTGGGATCTATATCAGTAGTATTATTTGGTGGAGGGGGAGAAGGAGGTTGTATGGGATTAATAGGTTGCAAACCTGTGGTAGATGTCACGCTTCCAAGTGCTCTTGAGTAGGGAGGGGTAGTGGTGATTGCTAGCCAGGGGTGATTAGATGTGGATGGTGTTATAGGGTTATGGTAGCGAGCCGCATATGGGAAAGCGGTCTCTATAACTCAGCATGCCTTGCAATATAGATTCTCCCTGTAGTAATGTCCAAGCAACAGTATCCAAGATGATTTGGACTGTAACCCAAAAATACACAAGGGATGGATCGGTATGAAAATTTATTCTAATTATAGGGATGGAGTAGAGGAAATACCGTACAGCCAAATACCTTAAAGAATGTATAATTAGGTGCACATTGAAATAAAGATTGAAAAGGACACAAATTATTGAGCACTGGAGTTGGTAACCGGTTGATGAAAAAAACAAATGTTTCAAATGCATATTGCCAAAAGTGTAATGGCAATGTTGCATGAGCCATCAAAGTCAAACCGGTATCAACTATATGGCGGATTTTCCGTTAAACTATTCCATTTTGCTCATGGGTATGAGGGCATGCAACTCTGTGAAGGATTCCTACATTTTGAAGAGTTGTATTTAAACGGCAAAACTCGCCACTCCAGTCTGATTGGAGTGCTTTTATTGGACGAGAAAATTGTTTCTCAACCGTGAGTTTAAACTGTTCAAATATTGAGTGTACTTCAGAACGTTTGGATAAAAGGTAATACCAGGTAAACTTAGAAAAATTATCCACAAAGATAATGAAATAATTATGAGAAGTACTGAAAGTTTGAGGTGCAGAATCCCATACATCTGTAAAAACTAAATCAAGAGGTTCATGACTAACAGTGCCTGTTAGAGGCAGGGCTGTTTTATGAGATTTGCCCATGTAACAAGCTGGAAATTTATTAAGTGCAGAAACAGAGTAAGCCAATGATTGTTATTTTGAATTTCACCCAACTTATTTTCTTGTGAAGGATCAGGTAACAAAGACGCCACTCCTCCAAGGAGCTCTTAAGGACGGGTTGTACCATTTGCAAAATCTCCACTTCATCAATAAACAATGTCCAAAAGCAGCCCATATTGGTGAAGCAGTCTCATAAGATGCTTGGTGTAGGTACCATGGACCTCCGCACCCCCCGCGGGATCGGGATCGCGATACGGCGCGTAGCGCGTGTACACACGCTAGGGTTCAACCCTAATGAGATGAGATAGTATCCCCTGGTCATCAAATGCCAAGGGGGGATACACGTTATGGGTAAAAAGGAGTCGCCACCTAGAAAGGGTCTAGGACCCATAAATGTCTCCCCCAATCAAGGGAGAGAGATTAATGACTCTGATGGATAAGGCTGGTCTGCACCAAGATTCTGGGCAAGTGTCAAATGACAGACTGGGAAGGTGTTAGGCACCCAGTCTGCCCGACCCGAAGGCCGGTCTCTTTTTGTTTGACCGAAGTTTGTTTGTACCCTACTAACTAGTCCTAAATCTAGGTCACTGAAAACCCTAAAGCAGGACATGTGAAAACCCTAAACCAAATGTCTAAATTATGCTAGCTAGGTTATGATGCAAATAATGAAATGATTACACTAATTAAATAAGCCTAAATGATTTAATTAATGTATTATGAGTCTTAGATTAAGCTAATGAAATAAGCCTAAACCTAGGATTAGTTTAGCAACTTATGAAACCCTAAATTAAACTAATTCGATTAATTGAGCCTAACCTAGATGGATGATTAATGAATTTATGAAATCCTAAATTGAATCAGTTAAAATGGTTAATCCTAATCCTTAGTAATTTGTGAAATAAATTATTGCAATCCTACTTAATCTAATTGGTAAAAATATTTTTAAATTAAATGGGGCCTAATTAAATTAGAAAAGTAAAATGGGCTAATTACATTAAATGAATGCATTTTTTCTAATCTACCTAATCTAGTATAGGAGGATTAAACTAAACCTAAGGTTTAATTAGATTAATTATGAAACCTAATTGGACTAATTATGTCTACTTTAAGCTAATCCTAAGATGAGTTAAACATTTTTCAAAACCCTAGTTAATCTAATGAGAAGAGAATCTTTTAACTAATTAATCTAGTTAATTATCCTACATTAAATAACTAATTAGTTGATTGATTAAAATAAACAAACCCCTAGAGGGAAAAAGATTGGTAATTACACAAGTTTAATAAATTGAATTGAATGAAGAAATCAAATGCAATGATTTAAAAAGCTAAATTAACAAACCACAATTAAATAAACAACAGTTGAAATGACTAATTACATTAACTAAGTTACTTTAATTAATCTAAATTAATACTACACTAATGCAAGTGAATGTTGGAGTACAAAAGATAGGAGATGGTAGGAAAACCCAAATCCCCAATACGCACCTAATGCTACGAGCCGGTTTGAGGGGCCAGCCACGCCCGTCCTAAACTAAACACGCCCTAAACTACGTCCCATATATTATTAAGAGATAAAAGAAAACAGAAAAAAGAAAATCATGTCAAAGATCCTTATCCGATGTTGGCAAAAAGAAAAATAGATTCAAGTACGGTCTGATCACCACAGATTTCAAACCCAACAAAGAAAAGAGAGCATAGTGAGTTTTTCTTCTTGTATTTCCTATTATAAAATATATATACCTCCCTTTACTCTCTTCCATAAACAATATGAGATTAAACATTCCCTACTGTTCTGCTTTAAACAAAAAGCAATATCAAGCAGATCAATGGTTCAGACCTTGTGGACAATAAAAACATGGGAAGTTAATAGTGGTGTTTTGAAACTCATATAATACAACTCCACAAATCAAATATTAAGTACTTCACATAACAGGACAAAAAGGGAGCTTCAAAAGAGATTGTTCCACTAGGGAGAGCCAGGAACTCTCGACATATTGGGGATCTATCAATGGCACTTGCTTTTGCACTCGAAAATGGTGGCACACTGAGACAATTGACATCTTCAGGCAACCCGATGTTGGGTTTCCTGCAACATATTGGGAGATCTGTGGATTTTGTGCAAATGGACAGGAGCAGCAGTAGGGAAGGAAAAGAGAAGAAGAGAAGAAGAAGAAAAGAAGGAGGTGCAGGCTCGGATTCGGTTTCAGCAGCAGGGAAGGATATTTTCACAGAGAATAAAATCCAGATTCAAAAGAAATCAAAATAAACAAAATCAGATGGTCAAACAATGTTGGAACTGGGATCGAGTTCAACAAATCAATAATAGAACAGCTACTGAAAATCAGGGATCAATCTACTGGTTAGATCAGCAAATAGAAGGTAATCTTAGCCGATCTAGGATAGGGGGGAAAAAGTAACTTCACAGACCAAAACAGAAATGAGAATGTAGAGATCTAAGAAAAAAAATCGATTACAGTATATGAATTAATAATCAACCAACAGAATGGCAGCAGTACTAGATTGATTATAAATCAGAAACTTAGATTTAACAAATGAAGGGAGAAAGGAGTAGTTGCAGGTTTGGTTAGGAAGAAAAAGAGAAGAAGAGAAGAAGAAGAAGAAAAGAAGAAGAAAAAGAAGAAGAGGAGAGGGAGGTTGAGTTCAGCTGGAGATCCGGTTGCAGCAGGGAAGAAGAAGAAGAAGAAGAAGAAGAAGAAAAAAAAGGGGTTCGGTTGCTGCTGCAGGAGAAAAAGAAAAGAAGAGAAGAAGAAGAAGAAAAGAAGAAGAAAGAGGGGGAGGAAATCAGGGTTTGAGATCCTAATCTAAGGGTCTAGATTAAAAGAACAAAAAAACAATTTAAAAAGACTAAACCAAATCAAATCTACATGTTAAATAAAAAAAATTAAACTTAATTAATCTAAAAAATCAATTACCTAACAATTACCTAAATACCTTTAATTGGACCGAAATAAACCAAACTGAGGCTAATTAAGCATAATTAACCTAAACAAATCAATTATTAATAAATTAGAAATTAATTTATCCAATTAGATAAACTAGTTCTAAACTGCAATTAGGAGAAGAAAAATACCTTAAGCCGGCTTTAATCAAGAAACAAGGGGAGATAACCCTTGTGCTTCAAGGCCAAAACCGGATTGAACCGAATCGGACCGAACCGAATCGGACTAAGTCTCCCGGCTCAAGGAAGGATTACACATTTAAACTTTTATACTTTGAGAGATTATTTATTTAGAGAGAGGGAATTAGCAAAAACCTTCATGGGGCCATATTCCTTCTCTCAAATTTTTCTCAATTTTTCTCCTCCCCTTTGGAAGAGGGGAATGGCTATTCTTATAGCCTTGGGACTTGGGACAATTCTCTCAAATTTCTGATGTGGGACTAAAAAAACTAGAGAGAATTGTCCCAAAAGGCTTGCTTTTGGACAAAGGGGTTTGGGCGCCACGTGGCACCCTTTGATTGCTCGGAATGTAATCTGATACCGAACTTTGGAGTCAACTTTCGGGGGTCATATCTTTCAAACCGTTTGTCGGAATTCGACGTGTAATATGTCGTTAGAAAGCTCAGTCCGAGCACTATCCAATGATGTGAGACACGATTGTAGTCTCGATCGGAAACCTTTACAAAAATATGCATAAAGTAGGGACCCGGATCATATAATGAAAGAGAGAATCGGGCGTCGATTCGCATAGTTCTCGCATCAAAGTGTAATGTCCGACTTGAGGAGACAAACAACAATAATCCACAACATCAAATTCTAATTTTTGAAAACATTTTCTCTTGAAAGTTTATAGGAAAAATTTGTCATTTTCTACTCTAAGTTTGAAAATTCTCCAAGTATAAAATGTCCAACATGTAATCCTTCATATTATCATCATTGCCGGGGGGTGACAAAATTCGGTGTCTACACTTGGCATGCTCGGTTGGGCCATCCACACTCCTGCACAGTTCGCTCCATTATTAATTCTCAGGCATTGTATGCCCTTTTATTGTTTATTCATTTCCAACCCCAAGTCCAAATGACTTTCTTCTAACTCCCTCACTTCTACATGGCTACAACCAAATGGAAGTTAGGATCCTCAAACGCCACATAATTCTCTTCCAAAGTACTATAGTCTAAACTAATTAGAGAATCAAAATAAACCAAACCCAAATCAGACAAAATAGAAGATCCTTCACAAGAGCATCAAATACCAAATCAAAACCAGAACGGTATAGCAGTAATTGCGACTAAATCGATCTAGAAATAACAAATTTAAACAAATATGAAGAGATCAATTAAATTGAAAATAATGCGTTAAATTTGGATTACCCTCTTCCACATATCAGATATTCTTGGCTTCTAGCCATTGATAGTAGTTTCGACAAACGAGACAACTTAAACATCACCATCGCTGGGTAGCTAGTTGCCTACAACCAAGATATTGAGGATTATATCCCAAGGAACGTCTATAATTAGGATTTGGATCAGGGGAGGAGGATAAGGAAATGTGTCACCCACTGGTTCATGGCTGGATCTTGTGCAATCTTTTATCATTCTCTGGAGTGACATGAAATGTGGCTACCCTTGATCCTTTTATTTAGCGTGAAGTCTATATGCCAAGGCCTAAATTTTAGTTTTGGAGGTCTTATTCAGTCCTGGGTTGATGTCTAGTTTTTTGGGAAGCTTTAAAAATTGCTGAAAATGATAAAAATATCAATTGAAAGGTTAACCATGCCAAAACCAGGTGAAACTATCTAAAAATCAGTACTTACCTTATGATTAGATATGATTCTTCGTAAAAAATTTAATATTTTAAAATGGTTTATAAGTGGCTTGATCTAGGGAATGATATTGTCATGCACTGGAACCTGGTTTTCATGTTCTCTTCTTTGTTCTTAATGTATTTGAGACTTAAGAGGCATACGACTTATAAATTAAAGCTTCTATGTTCTTTGAGTTTTGTAGAAGACCCATTTCATAATCAACACTGTACACAATTTGAACAAGTGTAACTCCTTGTTACTCTTAGCCCCTCTCCCCCCC
>NW_024868761.1:0-63779 GCF_013358625.1 Macadamia integrifolia | reverse complement strand
TGAGGCCGAGCTGAGCTCCACCTTTGAGGCCGTGCTGAGCTCCACTTTTGAGGCCGAGCTGAGCTCTACCATGTGATGCCGAGCTGGGCTCAACCCTTGATGCCGAGCTGAGCTTTAGCCTTTGATATCGAGCCGAGCTGTGTACTTTGATTATTTTGATGATTTCCTTTACATACTTGATATATGAATTGTACTTTTATTGTGTAAATATCATGCTTTCGGGCCCACATGTATATAATTATTGTATCACAATTCGGGTATCAAGTATTATGGGATTATTCACAGGTAAAACTTAGTCTTCCGCTGGTCTGATGAGTTTATATTAGTTGTGTGTATGCTGTGGTGGAATACAGTATCTGATGATCCTGGCAGGTTTGGGTTAACCGGTGTTAACCCGGTCACTGGCCCGGTTCTGTGAGAACGGGGTGTGACACATAGTATGGCTATAAAAGGAGATACCTGACTCATAAGGGGTGGAATGAGCAGAATTCGCAGTGGTAGGTGCAGGAGAGTCTGGACGTGTCAGGAGGCGTCGGAGGGAAGTAAGCTCGTAAGATGTTAACGAGGCTACTAAGGAGCTAAGAGTAGAGTCAGAGTAAGAGTCAGAGTTAGGGCTCTCAGTATGTTTAGCCCACCCAGAAGTACCGGCATGACCCTTCCCTCGCCCTTTTTCAGATGTATCAGCAGGATGGTCATGAAGCTTTCAGTAATGCTCTTTGGTGTGACGGTCCTTTCCACAGTAATCGCACTTCACTGGAGTCTTGGTAGAGGAGCCACCAAACTATGGGGCTGCACTAAGGGACTGAGTGCCAGAAATAAGTGTAGATCTCTCAGTAAGAGTGGTAGCTTGCTGTGGAAGCATAGTGGTACGTCGACTGTCCTCAAGTTGGATCACAACATAAGCTTGATCCAAGGTAAGAAAGGGATTACGACTCAAAACTTGGGACCGTAACTGATTAAACTCCACATTTAGACTTGCCAGAAAGTCATAGACCTTGATCTTGTCTTCTTGCTTATGAAATTTGGTGACATCTTCAGGGGTGGAAGGAGTATACTCGTAGAAATCCAACTCAGTCTATAGTGTCTGCAACCCATATTAGTACTGTGATAGAGTGAGCCCTCTCTGCCTTAGATCATGAACCCTCTGGCGAAGCTCTAAGACCTGAGCATCATTCCATGTTTGGGAATAGATATCCTGGACAGACTTTCAGATCTTCGCAGCGGAGTCAGGGAGGAGATAGCCACGCGAAAGCTGTGGTACCATGGAGTTGACAAGGAAGGCCATAACCAGAGAGTTGGCACACTCCCACTTGTCAATCTCAGTACTGGTGGTCGGATGCTTCGTGGTTCCAGTGAGGTACTTGTAATAGCCACGAACTTGATGGAGATGTAGACCGAGCGTGATCACATGAAGTAATTTGTGCTATCAAGCTTGATAGCACAAGGAGGAAAGGTAGGAAGAGCCGTGGTGCCTCCGCCAGTAGAAGCGTATGAGCTGGTAGACATGGTTGCTACTTAAGGAGACTATTCAAATAGAAGAGACACTAGCCGAAGATAGAGAAAGCACCAAAACGATCAGAAAAAGCTAGAAAACCTAAAAATCGATAACAGGTAAAACCCTGAGAAAACGATTTTGGGGATAGCTCTAGAACAGAGGCCTCAAATGTACATACCACTACAAGGATAAGAGGCACTAATCACAACAACATCAAGGCGATCAGAGCATCGAGTGAGGAAAAATCATCTAGACAATGAAAAAACGTTCTCAGGGAGAAAACCTTGAAAAAGTGATGAAAAAAAGGTTCTGGGTCTCTCAGATCATTGTAGAAGAGAGTCTGAGAGCTCAGGGGACGAATGGATGGAGGCTAGAAACCCTTTTGGTGGTTTAAGAAGCTCCCACCACGAGAGAGAAGCAGATGAAGAGAGATAGAGGGAGGCGCAGATGAAGGAGGCGCTGAGAGAGAGAAATGAGAAAGAGGCAAAGAGATAGAGAAGAGGGAGAGCCCTTAGGGTTTTGGATCCTATGGCTCTGATACCATGTTGAATGGGGTAATGACTGTGTCTAATATAACACTAGCCCTCTTTATTTTTAACAGTGGAGAGAAGATTCTAGAGAATGACAAAGACCATTAAACCCCTTAGGGTCCATTTGGTAACTAACACTTTCCCTAAAACCCATAAAACCCATTATTATAACAGTTTGTAATCAGGATTCTAAGGTAATTGTTTTGGTGGTTTATGTTGATGATATTATTCGTATTTGTAAGGATTTGTTTGGAATTGAAGATGTCAAATCTTATTTGTAGCAACATTTTCAGATGAAGGATCTAGGTGCTGTCGGGTATTTTCTAGGTATTGAGGTTGTTCGAAGCAAAAAATGTATTGGCCTTTTCTCAGAAAAAGTACTTTCTTGATTTACTATCTGAGAGTCTGAGACTGGTATGTTAGCTTCCAAACCTATTGATGCACCCATGGATCCACATTAGATTAGCAATCTGTGGTGATAATGAATTTGTAGACAAACATCAGTATCGATGGCTGGTTGGTAAACTAATTTATCTCACCATGACTAGGCTAGAGATATCCTTTGTAGTGAGTGTTGTAAGCCGGTTCATGGAGTTGTCGAAGCAAGTTCACTGGGAGGCTCCATGTCGCATTCTCTAGTATTTAAGGATGATCTAGGAAAATGGCTCATTTACTAAGGCCTTGGGATGCCCCAGTAAGGAGGAATGATCAGATTCAGATAGAAGGAGATAAAAGAGCTAGGGGTAGGCTTAAAATGACTGTAGGAGTAGTAATAAGAAAAGACATGCAGAGTTTAGGTATTGACTCTAGTATGACCTCAAATAGAACTGTTTGGAGGGTAGAGATCCATGTAGCCGAGACCCCATTTATGTGGGATGTTCTTGAGGTGTTGCTTTGTTTATTTCTTTTTACTTTATTTTTATTTTACCCTCTCATGGATCTATGTAGCCTACCCCACTTAGTTGGGAAAATGTTGAGTTGTTGTATGGACATGATAATATTGTTGGTTGTTCTGATGTTGATTGGACTAGTGCTAAAGGTGTTTGAAGGTATACCACTAATTACTGTATGTTTGTTCTTGCTCAACCTTGTCACTTGGAGTAAGAAAAAAACTACAATGGTAAGCTCTAGTGCTGAAGCTGAGTATAGGGCTATGGCTTTCATATTGTTATTGAACTTGATGTGGTCGAAGATTTTTCTTCAAGAACTTGGTTTTTCGAATAATAAACCTATTGACATGTACTGTGATAATCAGGCTCCTATCTATATTGTTAGTAATCCCAAATTTTCATGAAGAAATAAGCATATTGAAGTTGATTGTCATTTTGTTCATGATTTTGTGATGAGGAAGTTGATCTCCATTTCATTTATTAGCTCTGCTCAACAACTTGGTGACTTGTTTATTAAAGCCTTGTTTGAAAATGTATTTCTTCAAGGGTTTTTCAAATTGGACATGGGTGATATTTGTGCTCCAACTTGAGGGGGAGTGTTAAGAGTTAAGGTGTTGTACTGCAAGGGTATACTTGTCGTGCCTTTTCTTATTACGTCATATGAGTGGGTACATTAAGTAGGACTGCATATCTTTATTATGAAAAGGCACATACTACTACCGATTGGAGATTAATACCATTCTTTCCAATTGTTTGCACTCCATTGCTACCTTCTGTTCTTTCTTTTCATTTTCTCTTGCTTCTCCTCTTCTCTCTTTGTCTAGGCGTCATTAGGGTTGGTTGGTTGGTTGTTTTAGATCTGAAACTGTAACACTGCCTCCATCTATATCTTAGCTATAAATTTTGTTTCGTTTTGGCCAGAGCTGATTCAGTGAAATTTTTGTATTTGCGCTTCGGCTATTTCAGTCCAGTCCTTTCAGTCTCTTCAGTTATTTGAGTGCTTTTGGCTTAAACACATACTAGATGTGCATTTGGAATCTTTTGCATCAAAATTTGATTTAAATGGTTGGTATCCTTAATCTAAAATTTCTTTATTAAATTTAATATTTAGGGCACATCTATAGTCTCATGTTTTGTCCCAATCAGTGTGATCAATAGCTGAGGTACCTTCTACCAAACTTGAATCTTTGTGTTAGTGATGCACCTTTGACCATTGATCATTAAAGGTTACTGAGAATGATCTAAAGTGAAGAGGAAAATTAGTTGATTCATCAGTTTAGAAAGTATTTGATCTTTTTAGATGTGATATATTATACTATAATTGTATTGTTTTCAAGTACCAAAAAATCTCATTTTTGGGACCAAACTGAAACAGGCACTAGAAAGAAATTTACTACTAAGGTCTAGAAAGCCAGTTGTGGACTAGTGTGGTTGCTGCTTTGTAGTGTACCGCATACTTATGTATAATCTAAAGAGATCGCTATTCATAGATATTTGGAGTTTGACATTTCTTCTGGAAAAAAAGTGTCCATCAGTTGGAAGGCGCCTTATGTTTGTCAACTTTTGTGATATTACTCCAGACATATTTATTCTCAAGATATAAACACAGCTAGTTCTATACATGTAAAGTTTCAGTTTAAATATTAGTTTTGGTTGTTATAGTGCCAATACAGTAGTTAACCAGCTAGTTTATATGTAAACTTTCAGTTTAAAAATTAGTTTTGGTTTTTATATTGGCAATACAGTAGTTAACCTGTTTCATTAATTAAAAGAGAATTTTATCCTACCAACTGAAGTACTGAACCAATTTTTCATAATGATCCTTTGAACTATTTCTTTCAGTTCTGGGGATGTCCGCATCAACTGGAATACTGTGATGAAAAATGGAACTACTCTCAAAACTGGAGATATTGTTTCAGTTAGTGGGAAAGGACGGCTGAAGGTGAGATATGAAACCCAGTTGTATATTTCCTTTTTATGATCACATCAATGCTTAATGGTATATTATTTGCACTGCCTCTGTACCTAAGTACCTCCTTAAGAAAACTAGAACCTGCCTTATTCCAACTGGAGGCATACCTCAAAATCAAATTCTCTTTCATGCAGATTGGGGAGATCAACAAAACGAAGAAGGGAAAATTTGCAGTTGAGCTTATTCAATATTTATAAGCCTTAACGCAGGGGAATTCTCAGCAGTTCATCATGACTAACTGAAAGCACTGAAGTAGAAGTTTTATTGTGTCATCAGATACCCTATTTTTGTGCCGATGACTGTTTCTCTCGCTGTAGTTCACCATTCTTTAGTAAACATCAGTTTCAAGTGCTTAAAGTTACTTCTGAACCCAATTGTTAAAAAGATATGTTGTCTTGTGTACCTCAGAAAAGAAACTTGTTCAGTAGAGATCATTCTTGATGAACAAAGAATCGAAGCATGTTAATAGCTATTTGGAAAAACTGTATAAAGGAAAAACAGTTAGATCAGTCTCTATAGAAATGTGAGTTGCACATCTTCACAGCTTACACTCTTTCAGATCAGACCATTTATCGATTTCATTTTATGATAAACAATGTAATATGGGATTTGTTAAGGAGATGAAGCCTCCTTGTACCTTGTATTCAGAATCAGTGTGCTAATGATATTTTCTTTGGCTTGCCCTGTTTTTCAACTTGGGGTAACACTGGCTGTTCATGATGAAGGATAATCATCCTATTTTCAGGCCATAATGCTGTGAACATGCAGAATCTCTTGCATTCAATTGTTTGATTGATATATGGCCTATCATTCTGGAGCAGGTACTATATCAATAATGCAAAGGAGTTTAAAATGATAGACCCTTTGTTTTCCCTTCCTGTTGGACGAAATCCAATCTGTCCAATTCAATAAGAGCTTTAAATAGACAATTGGTGTCAATGTAGTATTGGGTTTTTAGCTTGTTCAATTGATAGGACTGGTTTATTTTTTTGGGTTTTGGGTTGGGGGGGGGTGTTTCTCTATCCTGTTTGACTGTCCAATGGGACTTTTACTATAGCCACATGAGAGGGGGGGAGGGGGAGAGGGAGTCTCTGATGGCACAAGGTGAAGCCAGGAGAGTCAAATTCATAACCTCATAGGAGCTTGCACTCTATTGGGAGGGCACCAACCGATTGAGCAAGTAGTTGTCTTTGATAGAACATGAAATGTTCAACATTCTACACGTTAATTTTAGGATCTTTCCATTGGTTCATCAACTTCTTATAAGGTTTTTTTTTTTTTTTAGAGTTAAGCGGGTATCAGGAACCAATTGATTAAAAACTGAACCGATTATCAATGGATTGTTCTGGTCCAGGAACTGATTATGGGGATTTATGTATAGGTGTTTGGGTTTTTCATTCACTACTCACTCTCGTGGGTCAAGCATACTCATGTTAAAATGGGCCATTGAATCCACTGGATTTATATTTCATAAAATTTTGGGGATTTTATTATGAGGCCAATATATGTGTTCAATTTAGTGTTTTGGTCTTCAGACCAATTAGAACCGAACCATCCTATTTCCTGCTCCCAAACATAGGGCAGCAAAATGACCACCTTGTCCTCCCTATTAGATGTCTTAATACACACTCCCATTGGCCTAGTGCTTGCGAAGTGGCCACACGACTGGGTAATGTTCTTTCTTCCTATAAATAAAGTTGACCTAATATCCTCTCGAGTACAACTTCAATAGTAACGCATTTTTTTTTTCCCCGGAGATAAAGAAGGGTGTTCCCACATCTTTTGGAGTGGGAATAGTCCCTATGGGCCTCTACAAGCTGTTTCCACTACGAAGAGGGTGGGAATTGGGAACCCTTAGGAAAAAACAAGGATGGTGATAAGGGGATTGGAACCTAAGCAAGACATGTTTACCAAAAAAAAAAAAAAAAAAAAAAAAAAAAAAAAAGAGGTAAAAAACACTAATTACTTTAATGGTTCCTCAACAGCAGTGCAACATAAGACATGGACAAGATTTCAGGAAAGATTAATGCTTTGACATATCAGCAGGAAATAAGGACATCTTAATGTTTACCCATGAATTTTGGTCCATGATTGGCACTTTCTTATACATAATCCCACCAGAGTTCTTCTCAATTGCTTTGAAAGAAAGCTTGCCAATTTCAGATTGCAGACATTGTGTTAGTCTTATTCTTGGTTTGACTGGATTGACAACTTATTTCGAAGGAGCCCTTAACACAACCTCTCCCTTAAAAATACAAAACAATAATAATAACAAATAAATAAACGAAAAAGAAAAACTATATTATATAGAAGGAAGATATATAATGAGGGGAAGAGAAGAAAGCAGTGACCAAGCATCCATTTTATGGGAAAACTGAGGCCTTTTTCCCTGATCCCCTTCTATTGTGGCTGAATAATCAAAAAATTGATTAGAAGGAAACCAGCTTCAAAAGGCAAACTATAGAATGTGAAATGTTTTGTGCTCTACCAATTTTTTTATGCCAAAATCTTGCAGAACTTGGAACTTGGGTTCATGTGTGTTTTCATCTTTTTTTTTATTAAAATATTAAATATTAGGACAATATTTTCAAGATTTCCTTGATACAAAAGGTAGATGCTGAGAGAGCAAAAGGTCCTAGGTAGAATATAAACAAAGGCAGAAATAGAGTTTTTTTTTTCCCTTTAATTTCCCTTCTTTTTGGGGGGAAGGGATCGGGACATGATATAGAATAAATAAGAATGATTATTTTATTATTTTATTCTGAGGAAGGGCTGGTAGTTAAGAATATATAATAAAATTTTTTTTTTTGGTAAAGAGGAATATATAATAACCACCAAACTGGAAATCTGGCCATAGTATTCCCCAGGCCAATGTATATACTTCATGGTCAAACCTGACATCTTTTTATTTATTTATTTTTTAAGTTTATCAAACCTCTTATTATTGTATACAGCTGGAGAAATTAAAGCATGAAATGGAGTAGATCGGACCATAAATAATACAAAAAAATTGAAAAAAGGGGTGGGGGGAATATAGCAAAACATACCTTAATTAGACAAATGAACCACCTTATCAGATTTCATATGTTACCCGTCATCGTAGAGATGTAAATGCACAGTTGAAATTTCATATTTGATTTGATTTTATATTTGTTTAGGGAAATTCGTATTAAAAAAATTGGTTTTCAGAAATTATATGAATTCGTAGGAAAGCTAATTGGATTCGGATACAAATATTTTAATTTTAGACAAACGTTATCTGATCCTTTTAGGTCCAAATATAAAAATATGATTAAATAACAATTTTATAAAGAAAAGTCTGGTCATGCTACCGGGCTACATGCCCAGCCTGTTTAACTCCCTCCCACCCTCCTTTGGAATGTGACGCCCATGCCCCTTGCATCCCAACCCCCTTTAAGTTGAGCCTCTAACTCCAGGAAACCTAGTGATGTGGCCAACCCTCTCCCTATTTTATAATACCAAAATACATTTATGTAATTTTGGACATAACACTTGACATCTATCCTGTGAGGTAGTGGATTCAGCCCCCACCATGTTATCTTGAATTTTCTTCTTCTCCCATTCTCTACCGCAGCTCAACGTAGATAATGAGATTGTAGCACCACCCTCTCTAGACTAATGAATCCACTCTCCAGTCTCCATTAGGGATATAAATGGATAGTCGAAAATCCATATTCAATTTGTGTTTATATCCATTTAAGAGAATCCACATTCAAAAAGTTAGTTTATGAAAACTATTTGAATCCATTCGAAAGAGTTTGAATGTAGATACAAAGTGTTATGGATCCGTTTACATCCCTAATCACCCCCATTCCCATTTTTCCAACCACTTAATATTAAAGGAAGAATAAACTCATACAAATAAGAGTTATGACATTCAATCTCATATTGCAAGAAATTCAAGAATTTCTGGGGACACTAGCACGATAAAAAATGGTTGAAAAGTCTACTATTTGGAAGAGAGTAAAATGACCCGAAATCCCAAGAGCTGATCCAAAATCACCTACTTGATTGACATGCATAGCTTTTGTTACATAAGTTTAATGCTGCATAAAGATGACCATCTTATGAAGCACACTTCAATCTTTAGCTCATCTATATATCTAATACATTACTGTGTTACAAAAACAGGTAAGAAGAGGAAAGAGACTTGAAACAGGAAATGAAGTTCCTACTACATTATCAACCAAGAAAAGGAAGTAGCAATGGTGACTTACTATACATACCCACACACCCCATTGAACACAAAAACTCAAAGAGAACAGAAAGATTTAAGTTGGTATCATCATCCACACCTTATTCTCTCTTATAATAATATAGATATAGAATTGAAATATAGTAACCCAACTCAATAAAATTGAAATTTGAGATAATTCTTACCCCAAAACTCAACTTCAACTATTACAAGATTCTTACAAAAAACACATCAATTAAGCATACCCACAAATTCCAAACTCACACTTGATGCCATGAAAGCACTTTCTATTGCACTTACCACAGTGATTAGGATTGAATGAAACATTGGTGCACCTCCCATGGCAACATCTCTGTCCAAATCCACATTTGTGTTGGCACCTTCCACAGTTATTCTGATCACTTAGTATATTTGTACAATGTGTCTTGCAACAATGGAGAAGACCTGTGCCATTGTTCACTTGTATCCCATTGCAGATGTTATTAGTGAAGGGATTGCAATGTGCACCCTTCTTGATCTTGATCATAGACTGAGTACTGTCTACCAAATACTGATCTTCGCCGTCTTCATCGTGGACGATATCGGTTGAGAAATCCATAGACAGAGTAAGGTGAGGGTTTGATAAGATTAGGATCAAAGCAATGATGCTGAAAGAAAGAATGCAGCTGAGAAGAGTGGTAGCCATTTTTCTCTTTCTTTGAGCTAATTAAAGTAGGTAATGGCTATTTGAACATGCAAAATGGAGAGTTGCAGAGCTTTCTAAATCTTAATTACCCGCCATAAAGTCCAAGTCAACTTAAATCAAGTAAATATATTGGAGCGCCCCTAGAGCCTAGATTCTAACTTCCATGAGCTAAAAACATCAGTCCTTCTTTGAGTTCGATCATACATTGGGACTTAGATGTTAAAAAATCATATAGAATTTTGTTGGGAGCAAGGGTGTTAATTGGTTCGGTTTTGATTTAAATGGTGCGGATCGATACGGTTCACATTTATTTGACTAAAACCATAATCGTTCCATTTACTAAACAGTTCCACTTTCTGAAACCGTGACCGCTTAGTAAATGGTTTCGGTTTCCATGGTTTCTAAACGATGTCGGTTTCACGGTGTTAAACGGTTTCGATTTCGGTTTATTCCATACGGTTTGTAAAACGGTTCACAATCGATTTGTTATAACTTGCAGCCATCTCTAAACTAAAGATCATAAGCTTATCAAAAAATAATTGGTAACCACAAATAAGAGATTCTATATTAACGACGGTATGTCTTAATTTGATAATTTAGTGCTTTTTCTTTGCATGGTCATTCTCAAACATTTAGAACTAATATCATACAACATTCAAATCCAGCCTTTTACAACATAAAATATTAAAATGACAGGTGATTTAGCCAAAACACCCCATCTATGATAACATAATAATATAGTATAACATATATGGATTATAAGCTCATGATCTAAAGCCTAAACTTGAACTGAATTGTAATAAATCATACCAAAGCAGGATGGACACTTAATTTAATTGTTAATTGTTATACGGATTACTGCCCCTTCTTTATTTAATTGTTATATGGCTTAATCGGATAAGTTTAAACGGTTTTAAACGGTTTCAATTTGGTTTGAAACCAACGGGTTCGGCGGTTAAAACTAACCCGACCCGTTTAGCTTATCGGCTTGAAACTTGAAACCATAACCGCACTATTTAATAAACGGTTTTGAGGTTTCGGTGTAAACGGATCGATTCGATTTCAATAAATGATTTCGATTACAAATTCACATCTTTAGTTGAGAGTAATTACAATCACTTTCCTATTCTCGCCCTATATTTACTCAAAGTCCTTTCCTTTGAAATTTTAGTTTTTTTTTTATTCCCCGGTAAAAGTAAAGTTTCACCTCTTCTTCTCTCCTGGTATTTTAAAATTCTTAAAATTACTACTCTATTTAAGTAACACTATCTGTCCTAATAGGCTTGCCCCATAACCCTTCCAAGTAGCCATCCATGACCCCAAACCCCTCTCTGCAACTCTAGCCCCACAATCTCTCCTCCGGTAGCCCCCAATTGTCCAGGTATGCAATTAGTGGGTTTCTGGTTCCTACTTTCTTCTTTCAGGGTTGACTTGCATTCAAAATTTGAGCAAAATAATATGGAGAAACTTGATTTCATCTTTGGAGTTGGGGATGAGCTATAGTGGGGAGCTACAGGAAGAACGAGTGTGGTGCTGGAGTATGAAGGAGGGATAGTTAACAACAACTATCTAATGTACTTGGTAAGCTGTGGTACACAAAAAGCCCGTGTTCATCAGAAGGTCTTGAGTTTGAGCCTCCTGACTGTTATCTACTTCTCCATTCTACCTAAAAAAAAACTCCAAAGTCTGGACTCTGGACACAGATTCCATGTGTGTTAAAGTTGATATTTTAGACACCATTAAATGGTCCGGTCCCAGCTTGGTCGTGTAAATTTATTGGATTCCTTGTGCCAGTGATCAGAAAAAGAAAAATCTATCTTAAGAAGCTCTAAACCATATTTTAATACATAGTGAGCCATTGACTACTATTTTTTATTTTATTTTTTTGGTAGGGAAAGAACTATTCATTAGATGGTGTGGAAACCATAAATGTTATGTCACATAGCTCTATCAGTCATGAAGTGGAATTTGACTAAATAATTGTGCACGAAAGTAATCTAACCATTTTGACTAAAGAATCAACAACAAAGTTGGATTCTCTAGTGATATAATGGAAATTAATGGTTGCGAAATAAGAAGAGAAGCGTAAAATGTCAAAGACTATTATCATCTTCAACTGAAAACTTGGCATGTGAAAATGATTGAAAGGTTTACAACAACAATCATAACTTTACCTAACTTGATGGTATCGACTACATGGATCCAAACTAGGAAAAAAGAACATAAAGGATTGAAAGGTTGGCATCAACATTAAAACAAAATTGGGTCACGTCACTCTCATGAAGTATTTTAAATGAGGTAATGACTTGTAACTTTTTCATGACCATCGAGGGGACACCAGCCAAGCAGATTATTAATGGTATTTCATTAGATAGCTAAAATGGAATACAACAATCTCATGTTGGATGTGAGGGTTTATAAGGATTTGTGCATGCTCTCCTTAATGGCTAGTTATTGAGGATTTATTACCCGAATCCTAATACGTCACTTGTAGATACGGCACCAATCATATAAAATGGTAGGAAAGGAAAAAGTATATAGGAATACTTCCATAAATATATAATAAATAGAGTACTCAGGAAATAAGAGGTCCTAAGGTTTGTGTTTTCACTTCATTTCTTTCACCTTTTATCTCCATCTATCAACTATCCTCACTTCTCCTTATTTAGGAGGGCTTGAGTCCTTCCTTAATTTTTAATCAGCTTTGGAGTATTTCGAAGATATTTGATATTCAGAGTGTTTATGTTGTCTTTATGAAGTTTTTTAATTATGAATTTAATCGGACCTTGTTATGTAAAAATGATTGAAAGCTACTAGATTTGACATCGTGGGGTTGTAATTTCCTTCCTAACTATATTTGTTTTAGTATGTTAATTCACTAGACCGAATTTTAACCAAGTAGGAACCAAATAAAACAAAATGAAATCAAATTCAGTTCGATTTTTTTGTTTTGTGATTATGAAAATTATTTGGTTTCAGTTCGGTCTGCACATATTGCATCCTAAATCAAAACGAAACTGAACAAAAAAACTAGAACCAAATCGAACCCTTACTCTGAGCAAGTGGCATAAAGGGAATGCATCAATGAGGGGTGATGTAACAGTTTCGTGAATAGGGTGTAGAGAAATATGCTCTGAGAAAAACTATACAGGGTATCCAGTATAATTATAAGATATAGTTAAATAATTTTAAACTTAAAATCCTATAGAATAGATATTGATGAATTTTACCCATGTGGTTTTACAACCGAAGAGTAAAAAGATGATAGGGATGCTTATATCATTAACTATTTTGGCTCAAAAAGTTTAGGATCGATGTCAAGGATTTAGTTATCGCTATCGATATTGATCTAGATTGGATCGGTCACTTTTGCCCTTATTTTTAATAAAAAATGCACATTTAAATAATGTACATTTTTGTTACGATTTACCCCCTAAACCAATACCAATGGCTGATTCAGATCATTATGGCCAATCCGATACCAATACTTAGAACCATGGTCAATGTACATGTGGACAAACACATATAGATATACTCTAAAATCACTTTTGAGAATTAACCCAAAAAAAGAAAAAAAAAAACTCTCTTAGTGCTCCATCTCTCTCTTTCGTAAATAAGGATTGCCATATCCCTTATTTACGGAGGAGAGAAATAAACACAAGGATTGCTAGTGTAAACTATGCTCCTAGATTGAGAACCACTTACCCCTTCAAAAAAATTTTTTTTTTTTTTGAAAGGGTAAATATAAAGGACCGCCGCATTTCCCTATACCCACATTGAACATTCACTATACGCAATCAAGGCTGCTTAAGTGGGTGGGTGGGTGGGTGAAGGCATGGGATATTTGGACCCTTGGATTGCACAATGAATCTCACTGGTCAATGGAAACTTTCTCTAAATCCCTATATCACTTGAATTTGATTGATGGTGGTGCCATCTTTCACTAGAGGGTCTTTTTTTTTGGTATCCAGGCCTTCAGCCTGACTAGTTCTGCGGGCCCATATTGACCCCACAATTACATGGACCGAGTCATACCGGGGTTAAATGAGAATCATTCAACTTTCACTGAAAGTAGTAAAGAGCACTAAACACCCCCCCGTGTGAGTGGCCCAAGGTGTGCTTAGTGGGAGTTGAACTTAGAACGCTCGAGTTTACGGCTCGTACCAAGTTTGTTGCTCACTAACTGCGCTACCCCCTTTGGTTAATAGAGGGGTATCTCACAACTAAAATAGTTGCCAAGTTTTTGAGTAATTCTAATGGATGTTGTAGCAAGTATACTTGCTTATTTCCATGCTGACAATGGTGATGTTTTTTATGAAAATTCATCCGAAATTTAAGATCGTCTTTTGAAGAATAATAGCACTTGAAGGAATCCACACAAAAGACATCTTGCAAAAATGAGTGGACATTGATTCCACTTGTGGTTTGTGCCACAACCATCATGGGACTATTTGGCACGTCCTCATTACATGTGATTTTACTTGACATGTCCTCTTTACAAGCGATTTTTCAAGAAGAATATGGGCTACAGGTCTCTTGGGACTCAGAACTGATCACCTTCATCTACTTTTGTAATTCTAATAACTTCCCAAGAAATAAAGTGGTTTCTTTTCAACATTTTTATAGTGACTGTTATTACTTATGGAAGCATAGGAATCAAGTCATTTTTAAACCTGAAAAACAGCATTTTTATAATAACTGTTCTAAGTTATGGAAGCATGGGAGTCAAGTCATTGTTGGACTTGAAAAACAAACCCGCACATCATTGTACATTAGGTAGAATTTTGGATGGTCTTACATACCAATCCGATGCTTTACAGGTGACTATTTTTAAACCCAAACATGTTCATGCAACTTCTCTTTTATTTTTTTGGGAGATTTACATTAACTTCCCCTGTCGTTTGCCCAAATTACATTATCCCTCTTGAAAATAGAAAAATTACATTTAAACCCACCCTCATTGTTGTTTTCATGTTAGTTTGTCTTTGCCTAGATCAAATTCCTATCGCTATGTAACGAAGTGATCCATCAGATTTGCATATTATGTTCAATTGTAGACCGATTTTATTTTGTCTCTTTGATGATGCAAACGGCAGGGAGGAGTTCCGGAAGATGTATAAAGAGAACTTTCCTGATAACAAATCCATTTTTGCTGTAAGTTTTGAAAGTCTAATGTTTTGCTTAAATGCAGCTTTTGGTAGTCCTTCAGCCTGTTTCTTCGTTCATTTCGGTGCTTTCTGTCGTCAATTAGTTTATGAGATTTGTTAAGTGCAGGGTGGGAATGCTGGCGGAGAAAAATGGAAATCAATGTTTGATTCTGTAAGTTTTCTTACAGATCCGATCAATGGAAGAACGTGTATAAATTCGAGCGAGAAAATCCATAACATTCTCAAACCATATCACACAAGTTTTGAATGACAATCACACCAAACCGTAGTTTCAAACTTTCCCATGGAATAAGTAATTTGAAATCTAATTGACTATTGAAGTAGTCCTACAAAGTAACTCCAGTAACAAATAGAGACCATATCAAAAGCCAAACTTCAATAACAAATAGAAACCATATCAAAGCCGAAGTAATTACTGATCATATAACCAAAAAGCTTCAACACCTTTTTTCCTTTTATGATGGTTGTTTACCCTTCTTCATATTCCGGGAGTAGAGTTCTAAAATCTCTGCATCATCAAAACATCGCTGGAGACGGAACTAAGGATGATGATTTTGACAAGTAGACTTTCAAGGTCTATCCTTCTCTTCCACAGTCCTTGGCTCCTGTCGCCGTTAATCTCGACACCGGTGTCAAAAGAAAAAGAAGAAGAAGAGAGGGTAAAACTATCTTTTCCATTTAAAAAAATAACACCTCTCATGATGTTAGTTTGGATGGATTTAAATATAATTTTTTGTTTTTTAGGGGGAATGACGTAATTTGGGCAAACGTAGGTTGATGTGAATCACCCTTTTTTTTCTTTTTCAATGAATTTTAATTATTTCTATAATAGTTGATTGATATTGGGTTGTTATCACAAGGAAATTGCTTATTAATAGAAAAGTAGCTTGTTACTTTAAGCCCTTGATAGAAAGGTATTGAGGCAACAATGCAAGAGCTCGTAGCTTAAGTCAAACTGGAGCTACGAACGTGTGAACGGAGCTACAGGGTAAATGAGTGAGTTGCAGTAGTTGCTTGGGCCGGGTAAACCTAGGCTTAGGAAATGTAGTTTCTTTCTGGTTGGATCCTAATAATTTAGGGTTCCTATTGATATATATATATATATTTTTTTTAATTTTTTAATATATAAAATATGAATGACAGAAATAGATCAATAAAGGTTAATCCAATCCAACCCTGTTTCACCCCAATAAAGATCAATAAAATAGGTTTAAACAACAGGTGAGGTGGAATGAAATCTGGAATGATGAGGAAAAACTAGAACTTTTGATGACAAGAAATCAAATTACTTTCTGACCATGAATCACCATCCCTCCCCACTTAAAACTAGATCACTTTTTGGTTTAAACCTATTTTATGTGTTAAGGTAAACTGCTTTACGAGGCAATGACTAAAAAAACTGTACACAGCTGAGTATGCTGTTTTGGTATTGTGTTTCTTTTTCTTCTAATAAAAAAAAAACCCACAAAAGAAAGCTATATACGAAGCATCCTCTACAATGATCAGATAAGCCCAATGGGAAGCATTAGAGAGAAGACTAGAGTGTGAATGTGTAGGATAATAAAAAAAATTGAAATTTGGTGAATGACATCTAAACTCTCATACGAAATATGCTATGGCGGGCACTCTCTCTCTCTCTCTCTCTCTCTCTCTGAATTAAAGTTAAATTTAGAAGGAAAATCTTTTCAACAATTAAATAGAAAAAAAAAAAAAAAAACCCAAAGGTTCAATTGATGCATTTCGGCAGAAAACTATGAAAAAATAAAATTTTTGATTGAGATGATGGCCGTATTTCTCGAATCAACATCATCTTATCTCCAGGTTTTATGTCATCATCATAAGAACTCCATTACCCAAAAAGAGAAGTAAAAGAAAAAGAAAAAAGAAATGAGGAAGGGGATTTCAGAAAGAACGTAGCGAAGAGATATTAATTGGATCACTTGAAAACAGAGTAATCATCAACTCTCCATTTCTTTCATCATCAAAACCAACACTCTCTTGCAGACTTAAATCTCAGAAAAAACAAAACAAAGCCAGAAAACAAATAAGCAACGAAAGGTAGAAGAAGAAGAAAATTAGGAACGTCGAGAAGTCGAGAGACTAACAAGGGTAAAGTTCCAGAGGCTAGAGATTTATAGTTATAGCGCTTAGCTTCAAAACCCTACACATAATTGGAGCCGTTGGATCTCGCTCAAGACCAGATTCGCGAAAATTGGTTTTCACAAAGACATATTAACCCTCTCTACTGAAATGAATTGACCAACATATCCTCGCCGGTGTGGTTGCCAAGCTGACCTGCGTCACTTTTGGAATTTGGATACCCAATGAGGGTATTGGTGTAGCAACAAACAATGGAATTTTTTTCGGGTAATTTTCTTTCACTCTCTTACACTTGGCCTATATTTATTAATTTTTTTTTTTATCTTTTACTTTTTTTTTCTGATATTCTTATGTTTTTTATTTTATATCTCTTTTTCCTCTGCTCTTTTAAATACCTAGATTAACCCTCTTTTTCATCTATGACCTATTACACTTTTTCAAATTGATTGCTTCAGACCATGTTTTGAACCAAACCACTAATAACTTTTGTCTCATCCAATCATTAAGGATATTGCAAATTCAAAAAAGAATAATTTTGTATTCGATTTATATCAATATCGGTATCATATGTTCCAATCGGGTACCACACATATCTTATTCTTTTTTAATCTCTAAAACCATATGTCACAACCCTAATGGAGAATGTAACTTTGAGATTACTAATTTGAATTAGTATCGATTGAGACCGATACCAATAAGAAAATAGATTGCTAAATTTGTGATAATGGATAATACCAAAATAATAATAATAATAATAATAATAATAATAATAATAATAATAATAATAATAATAATAATAATAATAATAATAATAAAATAAATAAACAACATCCTTGATGATTGTATGAGACAAAATAAATAATAATAACAAATAAATAATATCTTTAAGGACACATTAACTATATCAATATCCTTGATGATTAATTGGATGAGTCAAAACTTGTAGGTGGTTCAGTTCAAATCATGTTTTGAGCTAATCAATGTGATAAAAAGTGTAATAGGTCATAGGTGAAAATGAGGGTTAATCTAGGTATTTAAAAAGAGCAGGGGATGTTAAAAATGAGAGTAAAAGATAGGGAAATTTTAATAAATATAGGCTAGTGTAGGAGAGTGATAGTAAATTCTCCATTTTTTCAAAAAGACACCCAGTAGGTTTTGGTAATTGGTATAGGTGAAGGTATCTCCCAATCCCAATACAATATCAATATGGAATGGCTTGTATCGGTGAGTCCAGATTCTCTATCCACGTGGGGTGCCTCTCCACATGGGTAGTTACAAATGAAGCAGAATATCCATCCTAATTGACACGGCTATACACAAGAGATTTCATTGCATTGGTAACTACCCATGTGGGGATAGAGGTATCAACGGTCCGATTTGGCCTAGTTTCGATTTGGGTTGAATCGGTTTCAATGTGGGAATGATGAAATCGAAATCATATTAATCAGAAAATTTTGGTTTCGGTTTTGGTGCAGTTTGGTTTCGATTTTATTTCAGTTTCTTGTATTAGTATGTAATTGGTTTGGTTTCGGTTTTACTTCGATTTCTTGTATCAGTTTGTAATCGGGTTGGTTTAAGTTTTTTAATCGATTTGGGTTTGGTTTTCCATACAGACCTATGCAAACTTTGATTTTTTTTTTTGAATGAATTTTGGGCTGTTTTTGGTTTTTTACCAGTTTGATTTGATTTCGGTTCAATTTTTTGTATCGGTTTGTAATCGGGTTGGTTTCAATTTTTTGATCGATTTGGATTTGATTTTCCATACATACCTATGCAAATTTTGATTTTTAAAATGAATTTTGGGCTATTTTCAGTTTCTTACTGGTTTGATTTGGTTTCAGTCTGGTTTTTAAATTGGTTTTGATTTGGTTTTAGATCCAATTAGTTTCTAGTGTGGTTCAATTTGTTAAGAGGATTACAATATGCCAAACTAAAACCAATCCAATAAGCCTTCGATTCAGTTTGATATGAGTTCAATCAACTTAATCCACAACAGTTTTACCAGTTCGATTTAGGAATTGACACCCCTATGTGGGGAGGACCCCGACCCTGACTCAAATAGTACGATTTTACACATTTTTTTAAAAAATCAGTTTTTATTATTATTATTATTTTTTTAAATGATTTAATATCACAATTGTCTTTTATCTCATCCAATGGCATGGGATGGTTTGAGAGTACGTTATCATGTTTGGTTCTGGCCCCTCTAACCTAGCCCAGGTTAAGGTTGATCATTTCAGATGTGTACTGAGAATCGTGCCAACAAGTACAGTACAAATCCTTCTTTCCCTAAGCCTTTGATATCAGCATCAACTTTTTATTAAATTTAAGGCCCTGATTTTGTTTGACATTAAAAAGTGGAAAATTGTATTTATATCTCATAAATTATCATAAATATAAGTGTATTAATATGGGGTGAGAAATTTATCAATTTCGTTAAATGCATTTTTTCTCGATTAGTGATGTAATAATTTTTTCTTATCCAATTCATTATTTTTAAATGAAATCCACTCACTTACAAAGTCCTACCAATTTGTCACTAATTATGGGAAAATTTAATTGTGTTAATCTCTCTCCTCCTCTCTTTTCCTTTCTCCCCCCATGGAATCCCTCTCAACCTGACCTCCATTTTTTTTATTCTCCCATCAAATCTCACTCCACTAAAAGATGTTTATTCCTTCATTTCTCTTCCTTTTCTTTTTCTTTGTCAACACAATTCATAGCATATGGATCCGCTTCACAAGTTTTCCGTCTCTTTTTTAACTTTCTAAGTAAATGAAGAGGGAAAACTACATGTGAGATCCACACTCAAAAGTTTTCCATCATTTTTTACTTTCTGAAAAATAATTATAAAATTCTAAACATTTATCAATCCAGAGATGAGATAAATCAGTAGCTACTCTTCCAAGACAGATATAATCATACATCATTCGGTATTGCATTAGGAGTGCTACAAACCAATAATTTATTTGCTTCTAAATTATGGGACAAAAGAAAAAGCAAAGAACCCATATTCAACAATGAAGAGAAACTAAAGGACTTAGGGTGACCTGATGTGGAACCACTTAATAATTCTGATGGAAGGTTTGTGGGTGCAAAGTATTGAAAGGTTTGGAACACTTTGTTGAGGGTCCCCTCCTCTTTAACTTCATGAAGTCAAGGACTGACGACAGCTGCTTTAAATATCCTTGTGAAAGCCTTCTCCAAACAAGAAATGTACAATTTTTCATTTATGAAGTCTTTCTCTACTCCAACTGCCACCTTTAGTTTTCCCATGTAACTCACCATTGTTATAGTAAGACTCTGCAATCCAAATCAAATCATTTCATGTATTAACAGACAAGCAAGCCAAGTATAAATAGAGGAACTTCTAAATTACAATTATTATTATTTTTTTAAATAATTAAAATTCTATTGAGATGTTGAAAGTTATAGAGTTATATTTTCATGCTACTTTATTCAAGTCCTTGGTGTCTATATAGTTGAGGAACTGTCTCTATTTAATGCCTTATAGGTTGACCCGTCCGAGCTTTCTAAATTATCTTGTCCATGTATATAGTTAAGTATGTCAAAGCTACATGTGAGTGGGAGTACTACGTGAGGGGGAAACACTGAGATATTGAAATTTCTAAAATTATAGTCTCATATCAATCGGTTTGTTTAGGTTCTTGATTTTTTTATATACTTTAAGATTTTGAATTAGACCCTTCTACAATTATCAAAGTAGACATTTAAGAAAAGGGGTTCATGGGCTGGGGCTTAATTATTGTTTAAACAATGCAAAGTAATTCAATGGTTGAGTTAACTTATTGGGCCGGCCCATGAATACCCCTCCCCTATACTGTGAGACACTAGTAGGTTTTAGTTCTCTCACCTGAGGTACTCCAACCACCATGAAGTACATACCCCTAGCAGGATGATCAGCCAATGACATTTGTTCCATTGGCCCAATCATATTTGAGATTGTCATGCTTGAGTTCTTCAGTGTTCTATGGACATACTGAGCTGTTGTCTGTGAAAAAAAAAAACAGAAGAAATAATTAGATCCTACTTATATACAATGTATTAAAAGATTAGCTAAATTTACTTATTAATGATGTACTATCACTTACCTCAGGACCTCTCAATTTCCTCATCATCTCTAATAGTCTGCCAGTGAGATAAACTGCTAATGACCCTCTCTTCCTCTGAATTATTTCTCGTCCTTTGTAGACGAAATCAATAGGGTTCGCCATTTCTACATCCGCCGACAAATCAGGAATCGACACATGTAAGAAGCCGAACTGGTTCCCCCATGGTGACTTAGAATCTGGTTTGCTCATCTCCTTAAGTGATAGATAATTATTGATTACCCTAGTGTTTAGCAGCACCAATGCTGTGGAATGTGCATTGATAGAATCTTGAGGACCCGAAATTTGCATGTATAGCCGCGTTCCGTAGAATATTATCCCGGTAATGACATCATTAATAGTCTGGATTAATTTAATTAAGAGGAAAGAATGAGCAAAACTTTTAATTAAATCACTAGATGAGCTTAAGCCTAGAAGCTGATAGTGACCATTGTTGACTTCATGGTGAAAACAATTGATCAAAGGAAATAAATATACAAGGTAGGGCCAAGTAGAAGATAAGTAGAAAGAAACATTAGAGATATATAAGACTTTATGATATGACAGATAGAAGTAATGTTTGGATCTAATATATCATTGCCACCTCGGCCTCTAGCAGACAAGGATGGTTGAGCATATATAGCCATTAAATAGCTTATACCTCACCCACAAGAAAAGCATTAAAGATCCCAACTTACAACAAAACAGTACCTTTAATGTTGAACACATGCAACGACCAAGATCGGTTGGTGGATGGTGATTTCCTCATTTCATGATGTAACTATTAGGTGCAAGAATCCCGTGGGTTTAGCTTATTTGTAAACCAATGGGAAGACATGTAGGAGCATCTTTGACTCACAGAGATGCAATACAATCTTTTTGTGATATGCTCAATCTAGACATTTCTACAAGAGACTTTTAGGAATTTTTTTCCAAACTTAATTTTACCACTGGAAAATACTACCTATTATCCATGTCTATCATCAATGCTGCATATGAAAAGGATGAGCATATAAACAAATTAAGTATATATCATTTTGTCCTAGACTTTTTTAGGTGGGTCATTATTAATCTATAGTGCCCCATCGTTGAGCGTCCAACACGTTGGAGAGGAGCCAGATCCTTCATGTTATTACATGATGGATTGATTTAGTCATTCTAACCATTAGATAGAATGAACGAGTCCACCTTATTTATATCTCTAAACATGTCCTTGACTCTTCCATTTTAAAATTTTAGTGGTCAACCCCATTAACCCATTAAGAGGCACAAAGTTAAGTGAGGAAAGTTTTCCATAAACTACCATCTATATATTTATCATGAGCATGGACGACCTGCACACAAAATTCACTAGAAAATTTATTATGTCCTCTGTTTATTACTCCCAATAAATGTGAAGTCTCCAGTGCAGTAGTAAATAATGGAAATTTTTTTGTTATTGCCTGGGTTGTAGCCAAGTAGCTGCGATCCCATGGTAACACCCAAGGGAATGGAATCCTAAGCGTAAGTTTGAAAATATCATTTTAAGTGAATTTTTTTGCCCCTACCCTTGAGATTCTATTTCTCTAATTAGTACCGGATGTTGGAGTTACTTGGTTGCAACCCAAGTAACAGCCAAGTTTCAATTCAATAGTAACAATACCATATATTAAAAACAAACCCTGAGTTTCTTTCACCGGCAGACAGAAAAAACAGAAAAAAAAAAAAAAAAAAAAAAAACTCTTAATCCTGATAGTTGGATGGGACTTGAAAAAATAATCTCTTAATCTGCCAACTCAAGTGTCAGATTCTCATCACCCACATATCCGTTTTATTTCTGTAAATAACTATCATCAACCCATAAATGACCGTAAGTGAGACAAGTGTTGGCCTCTACATATACGTATAGGTGAACGCGGATCCATTCTCGAAACCTTCCACCTTACAAGCATATGTCTTCCAAAAAATAAATGGCAAGCTCAATCTTAATTATTCCAATTAATATCGAATTAAGTTGTCATTACTCAAAGCTGAGTGTTAAAGGAAACATTACCCCACCAAGCTTGTCCTTGATTTGTTTGATCTGGTCCAGAGAGAAAGTCACAGTTGAAATGTTGATAGGCCGGAGCTCCACCCACTCATGGCCAGATCTGATTGGTGTCCGATCATCTTCAACAAAACTGCTCTTCAGAATGCTCCAGGCAAAGTCAGAGGTAGTGTAGAGGAACCTTGAGAGAAACCCAGTCACTTTCTTAAAGAAACTGTCTCTGTTGCTATCAGAACTCTTGCCCTGCTTTGATGAAGGAAAAGTTAAAGGAAGAGAAGGGTTATCAGCCCTTCTTAAGCAAGAAAACAAGGCACCCATGAGTGAAAAGCCATCACCCAGTGCATGATGAAGCTTAAATACTATAGTCCCAGCTGCGTTACTTGTTGGGTACTTGATCAAATGAATCTCCCACAAGGGTCTGCTTTGTGGAAGCCTTTCCATGGCTATCTTGGACAGATATTCTTGTAAGTAGTCATCGTAAGATTCCGGTGATAACCCATCTGGAAAGATAGGGACATGAACGTGGTCCTCCAGCTTCACATCCACCTTCTTCCATTGTTTCACACCATGCTCGTCTTTAACCTAAGAGAATCCCACGAAAGCAATAATCCCACGTCAGAAGTGAATAGTCCATATAGAGATTATAAGAACTTGAACACTCTCTCCTTAATAACTAGCTTTTAAAGATGAATTTTACCCAAGTTCCAATATAAATTAATATGAGCTAGAGAGAGAAAGAGAGACTACCATGATAGAGGAGAAACGAGGGTTGATTGGGATGAAAAGAGTGTTGAGCAAAAAGTTGGTCTGTGAGGTATCGATGGGGATGTCAGACTCCAAAGCGGCAAGGATGCAGATGGAGAGCACTGAACTGTTGAAGTACTGGCCAGTTGGGCTCACTGGTTCATCATAAACTTCTTCCATACCATCAGCTCTCTCTCCCTTGAATTCCATTTGATTCTGTTTGGTTTGAATCCTTTGATGCTGCCTGAGCCTAACTGAAAGTTGAGACTCCCTTAACTTATAAACGAAACGTTTTTGTTTTAATCAGAGGAAGATGATACCTTTACCAAAAACACGGAAACATGATATATGGATACACCGGTAAAAGTTTAACAATGCATTAAATATCAAGTAGGTATTGGTGTAATCGCTGTCACATTAATATGCCGACCATCACTGTATGGGGCCACATTCTACGAAAAAAACGAAAAAGCTGTACGGGGACACAATCAGCAATTTACAAAAAGGCAAGGGTTCTTATCATATTATGCAAAAATTAAGGGTGTCAATTTCAAGCCGCATCGGTAGATCTGATTGAGTCCGACATGTTTATTGTTCGACTCAAATCGGCTTGATTAATAAACATGTCAGGCTTAAGTTTGGCCTGCTTATAAATGGTAGTACATAGTGCAAGGGATAAGCCCGATGGGCCTTCCGACCCATTTACAAGCTCAACTCAGACCGACATCTTTAGCCCGATCGTTTATATAGGTATTTTGATTTTTTTTTTTTTTGGGATAGAATAAGGTATATATTGATATTTTTATCAATTATTAAGTGTAATTAAGTGTAAGATCTTTTCAAAATTGTTGATAACTTAACCAAATAAGTAAAAATATTTTAAATCTAAGAAAAGTAAAGACCGTTTAAGGCTTTATTGGTAGATTACTCCATTTAAGGCCTAATTATAGCCTGATTAACTAGATTAAGAGAAGCTCGATTAAAGCTCAGAACCTAAGCAAGCTCGACATGACACTGACCGAGACCGACTCATTCCTTAAATAGGTAGGTCATGGTCCGAAAACATAGACCTGCTTGGCCCGGCTCGACCCGGCCCAATCGATTGACAGCCCTAGCAAAAATGGGTTTAAGTTTATTGGATTTTTTTTTGGGGGGGTTAGAAGTTTATTGAATTAACCAACCAATATTTCAATTAATTAAAATAGCTAAAATAAATATATGTATTATTGAAATTCTATAAATAATGCCTACTCTATGGTATTCATGGTTCTAAGTATTGGTGTTGGATCAGCTGTATCGATGTTGAAATCCTGTTCAAAACCCTAGAATGATTCGCAAAGTTGATCGTGACAAAGACACAAATACCCTAATAACTTAAGCGAATTGACCAACATATCCTAAAGGCGAACTTTGATTTTTCTCAAAGGCTGGGGCCGGATCTGTTTGGCTGCAAGATGAACCTGACCCCATAACCCTATCCACTGTTTGACTCTTGGGATTCAGATGCCTGGCCCAAATGTAGCTAGCTAACACAAAGGTGTTAAAAGACACACCCACCTACGAAGATTGAATGCTGCTTCAGTGTCCTTTCTAAATGTTGTTCCATACATAAATATTGCTTCTGGAGTCTTACAATTATATTTTAATAATTGTTCGAAATAAGAACACTATCTGATTGTGTGGCTAGAATCAATAGGGAGCCAATTAGGAGATATATAAAGGCATCAATAGGGATGGGTATTTTGTATTTCAAAGAGATTGGGGAGATATTTCAACCCCTTTGCATCCGGGCGCACGATTCACTTGATCAGGTAGCCTTCTTTTTCACAAAATTTATTTGATACTAAATTATGAAAATGAAAAAATGGTCATGGTACATGTGGGAAAATAGGAATACAGAACATTCTTTATTAATAACTGTCGATATTACTTGGTGAGATATAAGTGTTAACCTTTTCCCTTTCTGTTTACCTGAAATCGGTTGTCATGATGACAGTAGGTCATCACTAATTGATTCATCCTCTTCGATGAATCTTTGTCACACAAGGATGTTCTTTATGGTTGTCCTTGTTGGCAACCCGACCACGAGACAGTGATAACGTGGTCAATTTGGGTGACGTGGATGAAAATGATGACATGACAGTGTCCAATGTCACCGATGAGATAACAGAGCGCTTGGTATGCATGGAGTGGTTTAACACATCCTTAGTATGTGGTGTGGGTTTCTAGGTAAAAAACTGATAAAATTGGCCTATTTACGTTCGGGGGCATTTTTGACAGTGAAAATGATATTTTTGGAAGATCATTTCTCATGAAAAATATAGATTGTAATTTATCTAGTCCAGTGCATCTGATTCTGTCATATTTCGATACCATATGAAGAAGTTACGATATTTGTGGCAGTCGAGGGCAGTTTCGACATTGAAGATAAATTTTATAAAAGAAGTAATCTCCATGTAATGATACGAAAAAAATCTGATCTTTCCAACGGTTCTGATTTCATCGCATTCCGATTCTGTATGAGAAAGATGCGTCATTAAAAAAAACTAGGGGCATTTTTATCTTTTTATATGGCTGAGTCAGATGATCGAATCTTCTGGAAAGTCGTAGAGCGTCCAGTCATGGTTCCAATGCACTTCGTTTCATCTCTATCGAAAATCGTATGAAAAAGTTACATATGTTTCCGTTAAGCTGGTTTGAAAATCCGAACAAGAAAATCAACAGATGCTCTCGGTGTTGGATGGATTTTCTAGATTTTAATTTTGAAATTTCAGGAGTTTTTGTGTAATTTCAAGGTTTTAAAGGTCTAGTTGATAAGGGGTTTTGGCATTAAAGTTTGTAGAAGGAGGGGCTTATTTGTTATTTAGAAGAGTTAATTGATCCTTGATTAAAGGCTCGGATTGTGCCACATAGGTAGGGTTTTAATCCTGTGGCTACTAAGATGTGCGCTGGTTCTAGAGCTGAAGATGCCTGCGTGAAGGTCATCATTGGTGGAGTGCATCGAGTGTAGTGGTGTGGCGCTTCACCAGATCTAATCTTGATTGTGTATGGTGCTTGTGCATGTGCACCATAATATAGATCCCTATCCTAAGGATATCAAGAGATCTGATTGGATCAGATCTAATAGATTTTGATCCTACGACTGTAAGCTATTTTGGCTTTTAGAAAGCAATCCGACAACCTTTCGGAATATGTGCTGATGTGGCAAATCCGTGGTCGACAACGCCTCTAATGATGTCAGCGCCTACGTTATGATGACATCATCAAAATTCAAAACCTATGGTTTAGATCTATTGTCTGTTGGTTTAATCGGATGTCTTAGATTTAGAAATACTTTCTGATGAGATCTACGGCCAGATTTTAGCCTCTGTTGCGCACACCGCCGGCATAGCCGACGCTAACCTCTGAAGATTTCGTTTTAAGTGTTCTGGTTGGTCCAAATTTAAATGGCCATATCTTCCTCATCTTAACTTCGATTTAGGTGATTCAAGTTGGAGAGTCTTTATCTCTCCGAGATCTACATGCCTAAGGGGGAAAAAAAAACGAAGAGGAGAGTTACAGAGGTGGCCGAATATTTGAGTTGAAGCTCAAAGAGGGCTTAGGCTTTGAATGCAAAACCTATAATCTCTTGTACTTGATCCATAGCCTCCATTAGAGACTTAGGAAGCTTCTGGAAGCCAAGGTAGCAAGATTCATTGGTGGTAGCCAAGAAAGGGAAGATAAAAGAGGACGAAGAAGAAAGGGAAAAGAGAGAAGAAGTCCATTCATGCTTGTGTGAGCCATTATTGAGCTATTAGAGCTCTAACAAAGGAAGAGAGGAAGTGGAAAGAAAGAAGAAAGAAGAGGAGAAGTGGTGTGCCTTGATGAAGTTAGGGTGAGCTTCCACAAAGGAAGAAAGAAAAAGAAAAGAAAGGAAAGGAGAGGAAAGAAGAGGGAAAGTATCTATATCACACACTCACTGCCAGAGTGTTTCAGACACAGACTGATTTGGGTTCTACAGTGCACTTGAAGATTCCAATTTCTTCATCAACTTAGGGGAGATTGAAGATTCTAGTGGACCATCAGAGTTCTCGATCACATCTTCGGAAACCAGTGATCATAGATATTACAGAGTTGTAAGCTATTATACATTCATTGACCTGTGCTTTTGGTTTAATGTATTTTCATTGTATGCTTAGCTAGGTTATATTGCCATAGACCTATACTATGTGGGATATCATTGTAGGGCATTGTTATAAGCCTAACCTTATCTATGTAATTGGTGTTCAATGGGTGCTGGACATAGGGACGGTACATTCCTTGGTAGTTACCACTACTTAAACATATCTACTATGGGTGTGGCCTCTCAGGTTATTTTGGAAAAATTGGGGTGAAGACCTAGCCTTTGTAAGTCAAGGGTGAAAACTGAGAATGTGTTCCCTTGGCTGTGGGTGCAGTCATAATTAGTATTAAGTAAATACTGAGCTCGACAGTGGACATTACTCTGTGCATATAGGCAACTGACTGAAGCACGTATTTCTTGTGTTGTGATTGTGTATGCTAGTATTGTATTGTGGATTAAAGTGTATGCCTACAGAATGGGTGTGTACATCTGGTAGACCTGACTACTTGGTGGTGCAGTGTGAATGTACATATAATTATGTGTATGTGACAGTGATTGTCGTGTGGGGTTTGTGAGTCAGCTCTCAACAGCAATACATGTTATGTGAGTAAGTTTCGTGCAACAGTGAAAGTTATCAATAGTTCACATAGTAGCTCTGGGGAGCATCAGTAGACTATGATTGAGAGTAAGCCACGTTAGCTAGTGACCTGGTAAAGAACTAGCTGAGGAAAAGTTTTTGGACACACTGATTCAGTCCCCCTCTCAGTGTCATCCAGGACCCAACAATTGGTATCAGAGCTAGGGCTCTAGAGGCAGCTTAAATAGCTCAGAGTGCTCCCGTTGGTTGAAGATGGTATCAAGTGTTTGGGTCAGTAAGTCTACTTTTGAAGCTTTTATTTTTAATAGATCAGATTTTATCTTTTGGAGAAAGTTGATGAAGTCACTTATTGGTTCATTGGGGTATGATCTATGGAGTACAGTGGCTAATGGGAGTGTAGACTCCAATATTGACTTTAGGGTTAGAGAGATCATTTTGGATAGATTAACAGACAGTGTGACTGTCAAAGTTAGTTTATGTATATCAGCTAAGGCGATGTGGGAGAGATTACACCTCCTATATGGAGGTGAATCAGCTGTATCAGAGTCCACATTAGATGTTGAAAGCAGATGTTCAGATGAGTGCTACATCAGTGGATCTGAGTGTGTTGAGGCACATATTATTACAACTCAGGATGAAATCAGCATTGATTTGAGAATATATATATATATATATATAAATGAGTGCAAATTCATTATTACAGCATTAAAAACACGTCATCAATAGAGATGAGAGATGTAGAATCCTTGAAGAGGCAGTCATCATGTTGAGAGCATAACTGTCAGAGCTTGATGTTTCTTGTATCTCACAGATGACAGAGTCTAGAAATGACCCTCAGGTTATAAAAGCTCTTGAAGATCAACTGAGAAGGGAAAGTGAAATGTGTATCAGGCTTGAGTCTGAGAACTTAGCCTTGAGAGAGAAAATAGATGTGCAATCTCAAGTGATTAGAAGAGATGATGGAATTTTAGATGATTTTGAGAAGTTAAATAACGAATTAAAAGCAGAGATCATTTCATTACAAACACAGTTTGATGAGTTGCAGAGGAGACAATCAGTCATTCCACTTGTGGTTGCTGAAATGAATAGACATCTAGCTCAGTCTTTAAGATGTCAGAGACTAACCATTATTAGCTCTGGGTCTATAACAGAGTAGGGTGAGTCATCAGGGAAAACTATAGAGATTGTTAAGATCAGACCACAAAGAGACTATAGGAAAGACACTAAAGAGAGCTCAAAGGAGGCAGAGTAAGAGAGAGAAGAGGCACAGTAGTGAGATGAGATATCCTACACATCAAGCACAATGTGGAGGCAGTCCACATGATAGAAAAAGTAAAGGTAAAGGCGAACAAACAGTCCAGACAGGGAACATAATTAAAGTTGGTGGTTATAACAGAGTTTACCAACAAAGACCAGTTGAGCATGGTAAGTTCAACACGTTTAGTTATCAGAGACCTCTGCTGATGATTCTTAGGCAGAGTCAGATGGCTCCTACTAACAGACGTGATGCTTCACCCAGCTTGCATAGGCAGTCACCAATGATGCAATCATATTTTCATGGGTATTGCCACAGGTGCAGTGGGTATGGGCATAGGAGAGAAAAGTGTATATCTATATTAGATTTCAGCTATGGAGGGAGGATTCCCATAGCACCACTGGGCAAAAAACTAGTAGAATGTCTTAGATGCCACCATCATAGACAATGGGCCAAACATTACAAGGCAGTGCTCTCCTCTCAGCTTGTACAAGAGAAGAGAGACTATCAGATCTCTAGAACTAGAAAGTTAAGAAATGGTTATAGAAGCAAGTCAATGAAAGGTAGTCTAAGAAGCATCAGTCACAATCTAGTGGTGAGTCTTAGGTGGCTTTGTATAGTGTATGGAACGTGAAGGATATACAAAAGGCTGAGAACAATAAACAGAATCTAGAAAACAAAGGGAGATGTCAGTTCTACAATTGTGCAAGAAAGATTCAGAAAGGGAAGACCATCAGTTGGGAAGGTAACAGAGAGGTCTACAATTGGGTTGGTTGGACAGAGGTAGAGACTGAAGAAGACAGTAAGTGAGCAGAAAGGAAAACAGAGTAGTAAAAAAGCTTCTGGTGAGAAGCAAATGCATAGGACCAAGGCAAATGGTCAGTTAGTTTAGAGAGAGAAGCACATAGAGATGTGTGCAGTCACAATCACCACTCTTACACCACCTAGACAAGGTATAGGAGTGGGCACACCTCCCAAGCACTAGGTGTACTTAGGTGCACAAGAATGGGGGAACTCACTAGATGGATATTAGTGCCCCTAGCAGGACTCAGATTATGACAATAAAGTTCTTGCACTAGTGCTTGGATTAGAGACATCAGTTAAAACTTAGTGTAGTTCTCTTGAGTATTTGCATCTTGATGGAGCAATCACCAGATAAGCAGTTCAGTGTCAGTCAGAGAGCAGAATAGTTGAGGATGTCAGTGATGGTCAGAGATATGCAGTTGTGAGTATGGCAGACAACAATTAGCTTTTCTATGCATCAGTATGGGTCAGAGATTCAGTTGGTATCAATCTCAGTGGTAATTGTCAGAGTATAGTTTTGTGTGATCATGGTGATTGTTTGACTTTGATAGAGTTAAATATTTTAGCACTAGTGACAGAGAGAATGATATGTTGATTGGATGCAGAGATTTATTATAGGAAGCTAATGAGTTGAGCAGTTGTATACTATAATTTATTGTTGATGATGTATATCCAGTTGAGGCAACACTTATCTGATGATGCATTTTAGAACGAATCACATTGTCATCCGGTATCATTTCTTGAGAGACAAAGTGATGGAAGGTGAAGAATGGAATTTGTTCCCATAGCAGAGCAGGTAGCTGATATCTTCACTAAACCACTTCCCAAAGATCAGTTTGAGTTTCTCAGACAAAAGTTAGGAGTGGTGGTTCTTCCCAAGCACTAGGGGCATTAGGAGAAGGGGAGCAAGTTGCTTGATGTTGCTACCCCCATATTAGACTCAGGGGGTCCATTGGTTTCACCCTTTATACTTGTTGTCAAAGGGGGAGAGAGTTACCCATCAGAGCTTTGGAGTGTATTAGTGATGAGGTGGTTGCCAACAACTCCAAAGGGGGAGATTGTTATTTTATAGTTGTCCTTGTTGGCAACCCGGTCACGTGACAGTGATGAGGTGGCCAGTTTGGGTGATGTGGATGAAAATGATGACATGACAGTGTCCAGTGTCATCGATGAGATAACAGAGCTGCTTGATATGAATAGAGTGGTTTGATACATCCTTAGTATGTGGTGTGGGTTTCTAGGTCAAACTGGTAAAATTAGACTATTTACGCTCGGAGGAATTTTTGGTAGTGAAAATGACATTTTTGAAAGATCATTTCTTCATGAAAAAGATAGATTATAATTTATCTAGTCTAGTACATATGAGTTTGTCACATTTCGATATCGTATGAAGAAGTTACGGAATTTGTGATAGTCGAGGATAATTTTGACATTGAAGATGAATTTTTTAAAGGAAGTGTTCTCCATATAACGATATGACAAAAATCCGATCTTTCCAACAGTTCTGATTTCATCGCATTCTAATTCTGTATGAGAAAGATGCTTCATTGGAAAGATCTAGGGGTATTTTGATCATTTTATATGGCTGAGTCAGAGGATCGATCTTTTGGAAAGTCGTAGAGTGTCCAGTCACGGTTCCAACGCACTTTGTTTCATCTCGATTGGATATTATATGAAAAGTTACATATGTTTTCGTGAAGCCGGTTCGAAAATCCGAACCAGAAAATCAACAGATGCTCTCGGTGTTGGGTGGATTTTCTAGATTTTAATTTTAAAATTTTAGGAGTTTTGTGTAATTTCAAGGTTTTAAAGGTCTGAGTTGATAAGGGGTTTTTGGCATTAAATTTTGTAGAAGGAATGGCTTATTTGTTATTTAGAAGAGTTAATTGATCCTTGATTGAAGGCTCAGATTGCGACACGTAGGTAGGGTTCTAATCTTGTGGCTGCTGAGATGTGCGCTAGTTCTAGCACTGAACATGCTTGCGCGAGGGTCATCATTGGTGGAGTGCATCGGGTGTAGTGGTGTGGGGCTTCATCAGACCTAATCTTGATTGTGTATGGTACTTGTGCATGTGCACCATAATATAGATCCCCATCCTAAGGATATCAAGAGATCTGATTAGATCAGACATAATAGATTCTGATCCTACGGCTGTATGTCATTTCGAACGGCTTCATCCTATGGTTTAGATCTATTGTCCGTTGGTTTAATCGAACGGCTCTGATTTAGAAATACCTTATGATGAGATCTATGGCCAGATCTGCGCCTTTGTTGTGCACGCTGGCGTAGCCTACACCAACCTTCAAAGATTCCATTTTGAGTGTTCTGGTTGGTCCAACTTCAAATGGTCATATCTCTCTCATCTTAACTCTAATTTGGGTGATTCAAGTTGGAGATTCTTCATCTCTCCGAGCTCTACATGCCTAAGGGAAGAAAACAAAGAGGAGAGTTGCAAAGGTGGCTAAATATTTGAGTTGAAACTCAAAGAAGGCTTAGGCTTTGAATGTAAAGCCTATAATCTCTTGTACTTGATCCAGAGCCTCCATTAGAGACTTGAGAAGCTGCTGGAAGCCAAGGTAGCAAGCTTCATTGGTGGTAGCCAAGAAAAGGGAAGAGAAAAGAGAAGGACGAAGAAGAAAGGGAAAAGAGAGAAGAAGCCCATTCATGCTTGTGTGAGCCATTGTTGAGCTATTAGAGCTCTAACAAAGGAAGAGAGGAAGTGGAAAGAAAGAAGAAAAAAGAGGAGAAGTGGTGTGCCTTGATGAAGCTAGGGTGAGCTTCCACAAAGGAAGAAAGAAAAAGTAAAGAAAGGAAAGGAAAGAAGATGGAAAGTATCTGTATCACATACTCACTGTCAGAGTGTTTCAAACACAGACTGATTTGGGTTTTACAGTGCACTTGAAGATTTCGATTTCTTCATCAACTTAGGGGAGATTGAAGATTCTAGTGGACCATAAAAGTTCTCGGTCCCATCTTTGGAAACCAGTGATCAAAGACATTATAGAGTTGTAAGCTATTCTATTATCATTGACATGTGATTTTGATTTACTGTATTTCCATTGTATGCTTAGCTAGGTTATATTGCCATAGACCTATGCTATGTGGGATATCTTTGGAGAGCATTGTTATAAGCCCAACCTTATCTATGTAATTGGTGTTCAGTGGGTGCTGGACAAAGGGATAGTATGTTCTTTGGTAGTTACTACTATCTAAACATATCTTCCATGGGTGTAGCCTCTCATGTTATTCTGAAAAAATTGGAGTGAAGACCTAGCCTTCGTAAGTCAAGGGTGGAAACTGGGAACGTGTTCCCTTGGCTGCGGGTGCAGTCATAATTAGTATTGAGTAAATTTTGAGCTTGACAGTGGGCATTACTCCGTGCATGCAGACAACTGGTCGAAGCACGTATTTCTTGTGTTGTGATTGTGTATGCTAGTATTGTATTGTGGATTGAAGTGTATGCCTGCGGGATGGATGTGTACATCTAGTAGACCTGACCACTTGGTGGTGCAGTGTGGATGTACATAAGACTATGTGTATGTGACAGTGATTGCCGTGTGGGGTTTGTGAGTCAACTCTCAGCAGCAATACATGTTATGTGAGTAAGCTTTGTGCAGCAATGAGAGTCATCAATAATTTACATAGTAGCTCTGGGGAGCATCAGTAGACTGTGATTGAGAGTGAGCCACATCAGCTAGTGACCTAGTAAAAAACTAGCTGAGGAAAAGTTTTTGGACACATTGATTCACCTCCCCTCTCAGTGTCAGCCAGGACCCAACAAAGGATTCATCCTCTGGAAAACCTCTCGCACAAGGATTTATCTTCTAGAAAATCTCTCACCGATGAAATTCTGTTTTCACTTCTTCCTTAGAGCATTGGAATCTTGTAGATGTTTTCCTATTTAACTGTACAAGAATGATGGAAAGAAAGAGAAAATTCTGCATAGAGAGAGAGAGAGAGAGAGAGAGAGAGAGAGAGAGAGAGAGAGAGAGAGAGAGAGAGAGAGAGAGATCAGCTATCATTATCCTACTCTCTTTGGTCGCCCTTTGCAAGGGAGGAAGTTGGAACGGTTACGTATGCTATGACCATCACAACAGGTTAAAGATAAGTGACTGTCATCTCTCCACCCTAAAAGCTAGGAATCAGTTACAATATAAAAAACTAATAGATGGTTTAGATTAATCTAATATTAAATAGACAGTTAATATTAAAAGAAAGTGAAAATAAGATTGCAATATGTACATCCTGTTACCACTTACCCTATGAAAATAATGAGCTTTGTGTGAATTGGCAAAGACTACCGAACCCAATCTTTATGGGGAAAATATATATATATATATATATTACTTTTACGTTTACAAGCCAAAGTTTTATACACAAAATATATATATATATATATATATACAAACTTTTCCTTTTCAAAGGAGAGAATCCAGAATCCTAAATATGGGCAATAATGATGAGAAATTGAAGAAAAGTTCTTAAAAATAATGGAAGATTGGGGAGTAGCATTAAAGGTTGGAATACTTAGTTGAGCTTCCCCTCTTTTAATTCATGCAATCAAGGACTGCAGATAGCGGCTTTAAATATGATTGTGAAGGACTTTTCCAACCAATAAGTAAACAATTTGTCATTTATGAAGCCTTTCTCTGCTCCAACTGCAACCCTTAGTTTTCCCATGCAACTCACAATTGTTATAGTGACTCTGAAATCCCACCAATTCATTCCATGTATTAATATAAGAGTAAACCATATCCAAATTATATTACCGAAGTAGATATGTAAGCCCTGTTTGTTTGATTGAGAAAAATGAGACGGGAAAATTATACTTTTTTCTCATAAATTATCATAAATAGGAGTGCTGGATAGGTGAGGTGTGAAATTTACCAGACAATCTCATTATATGCTTTTCTTGTCTAGTGACGTGGCACCCCATTTATTCCCTCCCCATTCACTGACACTATTCATGGAACTCCTTATGTTGTGTTTATCTCTTTACCATCTTTCCATTTCCTCTCTCTCACCAAATTCCACTTCACTTTAGGATTTTGACAAAATTCATGGCATTTCTCACTTTGTGTGTATTCCATTTCCTTTCTCTCACCGAATCCCTCTCTCTCTCTCTCTCTCTCTCACACACACACACACACACACACACACACACACCCCAATTCCATTCCACTATAATTACTTATTCCATCATTTCCTCATTTCCTTTCTTTCCCTTCCATTTTGTTGCTAACTCAACCCGCAACATGTAAGACCTACCCTCATAAGTTTCTCATCACTTTTTACCTTCTAAACAATCGGGCCTTTTAAGAAAAGGGATTCATGACCTAAGACCGGGCTTAGTATTTGCTATACAATACATAGTACCAGCCCAATGCTAGACCCAATTACATTGAAGGAACGAGATCCTCTCAAGCACTTTAGCCCCCTCCAACATACATCAGACGGCTAAGAAGCACTTGGGGTGCATGCCCTGGTGCTACTAGCAGTTCGATGTGCACTAGAGGGACTGACACACTTGAGAGGATCCAAGTCCTTGAACTTATTGGGCCGGCCCATGAATAGCCCTTCTTCCTTGTTCAAAGATGAGATTGAGATACAAGAGGTTTTAGTTATTTACTTGAGGTACGCCAACTACCATGAAGTACATTCCCTTTATGGGATGATCAGCCAATGATATTTGTTCCATTGGCCCAATCGTATTCGAGATCACCATGCTTGAGCTCTTTATTGTTTTATGAACATATTGAGTTGTTCTATGTGAAGATGGAGAAAAAAAATTAGGATTAGGGGCCTGTTTGATAACGTTTCAAGAAATGCATTTCTGCCGTTTCTGTTTCCAGAAACAGCAGAAGCAGAGCAAAAAGCGTTTGATAAAACTGTTTCGTTTCACTTATTTTCAGAAATAGAAATAGAAATTTATACTTAGTTATGGTTCAAGAAACGACTCAGGCGAAACAAGTTCAACTTGTTTCGCCGTTTCTGGAAACAACTTGTGGCCATTTTTTCACTGGTTATTATAGACTTTTAAAAACATGAATTATCAAACACCTTCAATTCCGTTTCTGTTTCTAGAAACTGAAATTTATGTTTCTGCCTTTTCTTGAAACAGAAACGGCAGAAACGTTATCAAACGGGCCTTAGATTACTTATTAGGATTTAGTATTCGTTCAGCATTGGTGAAAAGAAAATCTCTTCACCTGTAATGATTTGACATTATGATTAGACTTTGAGAAAAATAAATGTTATCAATTCCGACTTTCTACTATTGAATGTATCAAATGCCTTTCTCCAGTCCAATCAGAAAGTCAAATCCCAAGATCCTATTGATGAAAATATTCTCTCTTCACCAACCATTGGTTACTTGCCTCAGGACCTGTGAATTTTCTCATCATCTCTAGTAGTCTGCCAGTAAGGTAAATCCCTAATGGCCCTCTTTTCCTTTTAATTATTTCCCGTACTCTGTAGAAGTAGTCGAGGGGATTCACTGTTTCTGCATCAGCTGGAATTGACACATGTAAGAAGGTGAACCGGTTGCCCCATGGTGACTTGGAATCTGGTTTAATCATCTCCTTAAGTGATTGATAATTAATGATTATTCTAGTGTTTAGGAGCACCAATGCCTTCGATTTTGAATTGCTAGAACATGGAGGACCCCAATTTTGCATGTATAGCCTTGTTCCATAGAATATTATCCCGGTAATGACATCAATAATAGTCTGGATTAAGTTAATATATAAGGAGAAAGAATGAGCAATACTTTCAATTAAATCAGAAGATGATATTAAACCTAGAAGCTATGAGAGGCGACAACTGATCAATGGAAACATAAAAAAGATGCCCCAAGTAGAAAATATGTAGAAACCGAAGACTTCCAGATATAATATATAGAACTAATGTGAGGATATGCCATTGCCGGCACCCCATCCTATAGCACACAAGGATGGCTGAGCATAACCTTTAAGTAGGGCACTGACTTCACCCATAAAGCATTAAAGATCAGAACTTGGAACTCAGATACTATTGTCAGTTGGTGAGTGGTTAATTGTCTGTTTCACAGATTCCTTTTTTTTTTTTTTTCCAAGAAAAGAGTTTTCTATTGTGTCATATACCTTTTACCATTCAACATGCTACCTATCATCATCATATTTGGAAAACTAGGTTTTGATTCGGATAATTCATTCAAGTCATGTAAAAAAAATTGAAAAATCAAGTTAAGAGTCATGTGGTATTGATCAAAGTAAAAAAATGATAACACTCAGTCATGAATCATTTAAGTCAAATAAGACTTGGTCTTTCTACTTGAGTCAGTAGCGAGTCTAGTTATTTTTCAAATCTTTCGTAACTGAGTTGACTCTTGAGTATATAAATCAGTAAATGAGTGTGTGTATATATATATATATATATTAACAACCCTGATTTTTTAGGTCTTCCTCCTCAAGGCCTCAATGCTTAGGCTAGGCTTCGTAGGATGGATGAGAGAGAGAGAGAGAGAGAGAGAGAGATTAACTCTTCAAAAGCAATTTTTCAGAGTTGTTTTTGGAATTTAGACAATAGACAATAGAACATTCATTGTTAGTATCTTACTAGTTGAAACTCATTAGTGGATCTCAACTGGGGTAAACTATTGCCTTTTACGGTGGGCAACATTAGTGTTTTTGACTTTTCAGTATATGTTTTTGGGAAGTAAATTTCTATACGGGAGTTTAGCATATGCTAGCTTCCTGAGTCTATTTCCCTCCTATAACAAAGAGGCATATATATCATTTCATTGGGGGTTAGGAGAGAGAAAGACTCAGGGAAGTGTTAGGGGTATGCTACACTCTGGGACAGAGTACACTTTCTCGATTTAGTTAACGCTACCAAGCATAGAGTTTTTTTACTAGTATTTTATACTCATTAGCATGATTCCTTGTTTAAATATGATTCTCTATTTTTTCTTCATAGTTCACATATATATATATATATATATGTGTGTGTGTGTGTGTGTTAATTTATACATATAATTAAAAAAAATAATAAAAATGTGACTTGTCCTGACTAAGTTTGACCAGGCCAAAGTTTGACTTGGCCAGCTTACCTTACTTCGTAACCTTGACTATTGCTTTTTCTTACGCTGCTTAGAAAGAACCTTCCACAGCGTTGGTTGAACTATAGGACTACAACAAGCTGGCCGCTACTTACCTCTCTTCAGATGAGCTAGCTCTCGTTCTCTCTTCCTTGTTGAGCTGTCAACAGCTTTCGTCACAATTTGAAGACCGAAATGAGGGGTTTTGTTAACGACTAGGTTTTCTTAAAAATGAGTTGAGTAAGAAAAACTTGGTTTTCCAACTATGCCTATCAACCATTTATATGATCAATGCTGCATATAAAGAAGATAAACATATAAACCAAATTAAGTCATTATCATTTTAATTTCTAACAGATAATTTAGTTACTGTTAGTAGAATTAATACCCATGTCATTTTGTTTTCTTGATTTCTTTTGGGGAGGGAGAGGGGATTTGAAAATGCTAATATCATAGTAATTGTAGTCCTATAAAAAAGTATCTATGATTCCTGTACATAAAACTATTTGAAGAAGTATAGGTTTTAAAAAAAAATTAGACCTTTATTTACATTAAATTAAAGTGATAATAGCAGTTATAACCATATTCTTTCTTTCCAAAAAAAAAAAAAAACCATGCTCATTTGCCACAAATAATTTTTTTTAATTAAAAGGTCTAAACTAATGACTCAGCAAAAGCGTATTTTTAATTAAGAATTATATTATTTATACAATAACAGCATGTAATTTCAGCAACTTTCATCATCTCCAACTAATCAGCGCTAGCATGGATTTGACAATTCTTAGCAATGGTATTTTTTCAAGCCAAACACAACCTAAATGATTGTCACTTCTTATATGACATTTAAGCTTAGAATTATGTACTTTTACTTCAAGGAAGGGCAACATTTTGGCCGACTCGGCCCTTGATGTGTAAGACTGACTTAGACAATTACACTTCATGACTTATCGAACCTTATGATTCAGAATCCATGCGTAATTTACCCAAAAAAAAATATGATTGGAATCATGCATGATAGCATTTCACCAAGCCATTCCCTCATGGAGGACTTGTGCATAAAATTAAGGATCAATCAAAACTTCAAAGCCTATCAAGTGAAAGAAAACTTTCCCTAAAAGCATTTTTATTTGAAAAATTAAATTGAGAGGCCATTCTTAATTAAGTTTTCCGATCATCTCTAGACAAACTAGCAGTGTTAAATGCAACATTACCCCACCAAGCTTGTTCTTGATTTGTTTAATCTGGTCTAGAGAGAATGTCACTGTTGAAATGCTGATCGGCCGGAACTCCACCCCCTCATGGCCAGACCTGATTGGTGTCCGATCATCTTCCATGAAACTGCTCTTCAGAAGGCTCCAGGCAAAGTCTAAGGTAGTGTTAAGTAACAGTGAGAGAAGGCCACTTACCCTCTTAAAGATGCTGCTTCTGTTGTAATCAGAACTCAGGCCCTGCCTTGATGAAGGAAAAGTTAAAGGAATAGAAGGGTTATGAGCCCTTTTCAAGCAATTGAATAAGGCTGCCATGAGTGAGAAGCCATCACCCAGTGAATGATGAAGCTTAAATATTACAGTCCCAGCTGCGTTATTTGTTGGGTACTTGATTAAGTGAATCTCCCATAAGGGTTTGCTTTGTGGGAGCCTTTCCATGGCTATCTTGGACAAATACTCTTGCAAGTACTCTTCGTAAGATTCCTGTGATAACCCATCTGGAAAGAAAGGGACATGAACGTGGTATTCCAACTTTACATCCACCCTCTTCCATTGTTTCACACCAACTTCAGCTGTAACCTGAGAACCAACAAAGGAAAATAGGAAGGGTGCTTTCACTTTTCACCAATACAAACATGAGAGAGAGAGTGTGTGTGATTCAGACGTTGGGAGAATTCAACCCCATAAACCAATTTACAAGGTGAGGGAACCCAAGATCCCTTTTTTTTTTTTTTTCCTTTTGGGTGCTAATGTAGAACTTGCCCGGTTTTACGGTTCAGACTCAAGGGTAACCCTGATTACAAGTAATCACACCTAACCCATGTAACAAACCAGTTATAGGGAGACTCGAACTAGAGACATCTTTTAACACACAACAACCGAGGGTATAAATTTGGTGGATTTGGGATAACATTGGTGGATTGAGGATCTCAAGATCATTTCAATCTACACCAAATCACTTTGGTAATAACCGATGTGTGATCAGGTCCTTGTATGAGTAATAGGGGACCGTAACAATCCACCGTGCTTCCAAACTGGCGTCCATGGCAAGTCATTCTAGATTAGGTAGCCCTTTATAAGCTACTCCACTCTACTTGATCCAAGGTCTATGCTTGGCGGCAGGTAGCTTTTTCCTGGCGACTTCACTCTAGCACCAGCTGATCACCCCTTCCATGCAAGTGTTGGGTCCGACAATCAGCTGCTCTAATACTACTAATATGGACCTTAGGAGAACTCAACCCAATAAACGACTTACAAGGTGAGGAAACCCATAACCTAAGACCATATCAACCCATACCAAATCAATTTTGTGATTGATGTTTGATCAACCCCTATATGACTTACATGGGACCATAAAATGTGTTTTTGTATTAGAGGAAGAGAGTACCATGAGAGAGGAGAAGCGAGGGTTGATTGGTAGGAAAACAGTGTTAAGCAAAAAGTATGTGAGGCATCGATGGGGATGTCAGACTCCAAAGTGGCGAGGACCTAACTGTTGAAGTATTGACCAGTTGGGCTCACTGGTTCATCATCAACTTCCTCCAAAGCTTCAGCTTTCTCTCCCTCACACTCCATTTGATTCTGTTTACTTTGAATTCTTTGATGCCTCACTTTTTAAGCTTCAGCTCGCTCTCCCTCACACTTCATTTGATTCTGTTTACTTCGAAATCTTTGATGCCTCACTAAAAGTTGAGACAACCTTAATTTAACTAAGACTGAACTCTAATATGATATTCAGAAACCACTCAGAAAATTAAAAGCGCACAACAATTACAAAGCAGGTATCCTGTTAACTCCTTGACTAAATCTTCCTTTTGTCTGTGTGTGTGTGAGAGAGAGAGAGAGATATTCCTATTTTTCCACGACTGATCCGTTACATGAGTGTCTAGCCAAAGAAAAAAAAAATTGTTACATGGGTTAGGTGTGACTACGTATAACAAGGGTTTATCTTTGGGCATGAACCGTAAATCAGGCAGATTCAAAGGATTTTTGTTAGAAAGAGAGAGAGGTCACGCAATTGTGGAAAGAACAAAAATCAATTACCTCCAACCAAATCAAGTAATTAACACTGAAATTCTGAACTTGATCCTCCACACCGGGTTGTACCCTCCAACCCCATCTCACACCATCCATGCTGTGTGTGACCACATCCCAAAGGTCACACAATTGAGGAAATAAGAAAAAGTTGAATACCCAAAACCAACTCATAATAGTCTTTGTAAATTGCTTTGCTTATGTCTTGTAATGGTGTGAAGCATGGTTTGAGGTTTCCATATCGAATTTTTCGGATTGACTGATTCATAATGGTATCAGTAAGGGTCAATATCAATTCCTAATAATCCCATATCAAGGGATTGGTACAGACCATAGGTAAAATGGTAAAAAAATGATCTTAAAATGAAATTAGGGGCAAATTCATTAATACAGGCCGATATGGATCACTATATATCAACCGAGACTGATACCATATCTAATACCAATTACCAAATCTCTGATTTGAGATGAATCATATGAACTTCACCAAAAAAAAAAAAAAAGTGAATCATATGATCTATTTAATATTAATTTCGTGTTTTCTCTAGTTTTAAAGATGTTCCTTTCACCCCTAGTATTGATTATCATATCCCTTTGATTTTGATTTTGATGTGATTTTTCACTAATCATTTCATTTTCAAAGTCTCATTTTTTCACTCATCATTTTCATTTTTGCATTCTCACCTTTCCACTCATTTTTTATCCAATATTATTATTATTATTATTATTATTATTATTATTATTATTATCTTCTTGGAAAAAAATTTTTTTTTTTAGAAGTTGAATCCTTTCTTCTTTTAGGAACTCCCATTTTTTTTCCCTACCCCTAGTAATGTCGAGTCCTAGCTTAAAGATGCCTCCAAATCCATTCGATAGCATTGAGTACATATAGGATACCTTGGTGATGGGTGAGAAGGAAGGTTGAAACGGGCTTTTCAAAGATTATTCTAAGGCTCTAGAGGATAACTTGAGAATTCTAATATCTGAGGCTTTATTTTGGAATAGCTAGCGGCAAAAAATGGCTTCTCAATGAGGTGAAATCTTTTTCTAAACCTTGAGTTCATTAGAAGAGGATGATGTCTGAAAAGCTCAAAATCTTTCACTATTAAAATTTTAGAGTGTCCACTGGGATCTAGAAGAAGGTTATGAAAATAATGAGCCTCTTAAGTACATAATATTGCATTTGGGCTTGGGCTTCTATTATTTATATTTTTTTAAAAATTTTACTGAAGGTAAAAAATTCAAACCCAATCTTTCAAAAAAAAAAAAGCCCATACAATATTATTTGTGTCAAGGGCTGCAAGTGCAGAGGCTTTAATCTTTGTGAAGGCATTTTCCAAGCGAGAAATACACAATTTGGCCTTTCTCTGTTCCCACTACCACCCTTAGTTTTCTCATTTAACTCACAATTATTATAATGAGACTGCAGTCCCTTTAAGTCATTCCATGTGTTCATATATGAGTAAACCAAATCCAAACTATATTATCAAAATAGATATTAAAAAAAGGGGTTCATGGGCTAGGGACTAGGATTAATATTTGTTTAACTATACATGGTATAAGTTGTGAGGACAATTGGCAGGATGGGGCAGGTGCAAGCACTACCTTGTCCCCTATTTCATCTACTGGGGAAGGAGAATGGGATAATCAAATAAGAGTCATCACCTAGGATTAGGGTCTAGGACCCGCACACAAAAAAAAAAAGAAAAAAAAAATTCCATGACCATCCAATAGAAATATCGGTTGAATTAACAGTCTAAGTAAAGATTAAGTTTGTTGTAACTCAGCAATCACTGAGAGGAGATGAATCATTGAATCCAATTCATAACAAGTAAACATGTATTGAATTTAAACTCACAAAATCGGACATCAACTTTTGCATCTTCTAGCACCAATAAGGAGTTCCAATAAAGAGTGGTAGCATTCATTATTCATCGCAAGATTCACAAGCTCTTTAGCTTCATCAATCTTTGACTTAGTGATCAATTTATTCACTACAAATTTTTTTGGTGAAGATCCAATGTGATAATGAGAGGAAAAGGGGGAGAATCCATAATAAGGGCAATACTGAAGAGAGATTGAAAGAAACTTCTCAATGGTGGGAATTTGCAGGCACAACATTAAAGGTTGGAATACTTAGTTGAGTGTCCCCTTTTCACTTCATGTTGTCTAGGGCTGCATAGTGCAGACAGCGGCTTTAATCCTTGTGAAGGCATTTTCCAAGCAAGAAGTAAACATTTTGTCATCTATGAAGCCTTTCTCTGCTCCCACTGCCACCCTTAGTTGTCCCATGTAACTCACAATTGTTACAGTGAGACTCTGCAATCCCACCAATTCATTCCATTTATTAATATGCAAAGTAAGCAAAATCCAAAATAGATTTAAAAAATAATAATAATAATAATTATTATTATTATAATAATTATAATAATAAATAAATAAATAAAAAGTGGTTCATGGGCTATGGACTGGGCTTAATATTTATTAAACTATGAATGGTAGCAGCCCAATGCCAGACCCAAACAAATTCATGGTTGAATTAACTTATTGGGCCACCACCCTTTCCCTGTTCAAAATGACTTTGAGATGAGGGAGACTAAAGAGATTGTGTCCGAAGTCTTGAATCGAATCGGATCAAAATCTTCTGTTTTTCTCATCCCTGTTTTTCCTTGTCTTGTTACCTGCAGAACACGACACGTGGACAACAGAGGATCCAACGGTCAAGGTTGGGTGAGGATTATTACATCCGGTGCGTTGGTCTTAAAGCTGTCCACGTGTTGTGTTTTGCAGGTAGCAAAACAAGGAAATACAGGAATGAGAAAAACAGAGGATTATTTTCCGAATCGAAACCAAGTTGAATTGTGGAGCTCCGATTTTCAAGGGCAACTGCTATCATGATATTGACGAAGGTTTTCCGCATGGTCGCTGGTGGCCCTCCTCCGGTGGCCTCTGAGCTCGTTGGAGGTTCAGGAACCCATGGAAATGATAATGGAAATTCATAGGCTGGTTTATTCCCAGGCAATAGGATGTTCTCGGGAGATAATGCTCTTCCTTTCATTGTACCAAAGACCATCGACGGTAAGAAGTTCGCTTATTGCAGTAAGAAGATCTGAATAAGGAGAAAAACCGATGGGAGGCAGCGTTGGTAGGCTATGTTTTTGGGCCAAAACCGTCTTAAGCCTCTATGCAACGTTTTGCACAGGAGAAGTGGTCGCATGTGGGAGCCGTCAAGGTTTTTGGTCTCGACAGTGGCATCTTCATTTTCGACTTTCAAGATACAGAGTCGAGTGGACAGATCTTAGACGAAGGACCTTGGTCCCTGGGTGCTCTTCCATTGATCTTACGCCTGTGGTCACCGGGGGTCTCTCTAACGAAGAAGGAAGAGACCCAACTTCCTTTATGGATTCGCTTGTATGGACTTAATCTCCAGTTTTGGGGAGTCGTAGTTTGGGGAGCATTGCGAGTGTCGGAACATACCTCTTCTATTTTGGAACAATATAGTGCTGATTTGGATACCAAACCAATGGGTGGTGATGTCTCAATTAATGCTTCCTTAAATGGAGAAACTGAGATAGCAACATCCTTAATTAGAGAGAATGTTAGCAATGTGCAAAATCCTACTTCCATTCCTATTGCTAACTCGGAAAATACTATGGCCCAAACTTTGGATGTCTCTCCATCAATTTCTCCTCGTGCAATTAGTATTGGCAATAGATTCTCTTATCTTCATGATTTGAAACATGGGTGTGTCATAGCCCATGTGGAGGAGGAGAAAAATGGTTGGGTTCAGGATAGAAGTCCAGGTCGGGGTTACCCATTGAAAAAATCCAACTGTACCCCTTCTAAATGATTAATATCAGGGTGTGGAATTCTAGGGGTCTCAATGACCTCGGTAAGTGTAGAGCGGTAATGGAGTGGGCATTAAACAATCAATTTGGTGTTTTTGGTCTTATTGAGACTAGGGTAAAACCAGGTAATATTGATTTAGCTTCGAGGCTCTTTAATGCTAAGTGGAGGCTTATCTCCAACCATTCGACATCTGATGCAGTAAGGATTTGGTTGCTTTGGGATGAAGATCAGGTTATGCTTCAATCGATCAATATTTCCTCTCAAATTATCCAGGCTCTGTTGACTTTGAAATGTAATCAACATGTCTTTTATGTTTCGATGGTGTATGGAGAGAATCTTGCTCAGGACAGGGAAGCTTTATTGCATGATCTTCGTCAGTTGAACTCCTCTTTGTCTCATCCTTGGATTGTCCTTGGTGATTTTAATTCCATTAAATAGCCAGGGGAAAAATGAGGTGGTAGACCAGTTACCTTACGGGTTACCCAACCGTTAGCGGATTGCTTATTTGATTCTGGTCTTAGCGACCTCAAGGAGACTGGGAATCTCTTCACCTGGTGTAACAAAGCTTTGGGGTCCGATCGGATTGAGTGTAAGATTGATTGTGTTTTGATGGATCGTAATTGGATGGATGCTTTTCCTAATTCCCATGCGCATTTTCATAATCCCAGTGTTTTTGACCACTCTCTGATGGTTGTGACGATGGGGAACGCTCCTAAAAGCATGGTCAGAAATTCTATTTTTACAACCACTGGATTGATCATGATGAGTTCCTTTCCTTAGTTTGAGATGTGTGGAGTCAGCTAGTAGATGGAAACCCCATGTTAATTATCCTCTCCAAGCTCAAAGCTCTAAAGGGTGTTCTTAAATATTGGAGTAGGAGAGTGTTCCATCCCTTGGATAAAAAAATTGCAGGGACAATCAAAGAGGTTCAAACCTTATAGACCATGCTTGGTTCTGGTTTAATTGATGAGGGGTTGGTTTCTCGCGAGCAGGTTGCAGTTCAGCATCTTCAACGCTTGATGATTGCTCGTGAATCCGAGCTCCGCCAAAAAGCTCGTATAAGATTCCTATAGGATGGGGATGGTAATACTGAATTTTTTTCATCTCTCATTGATGATTAGAAGAGCCCGAAATAAGATCTCTTCGATCCAATCTTCTACTGGGAATCGGATTTCTGATGACGATGCAATTCGAGAGGAAGCTGCAAAGTATTTTGCTGACGCTTACATGGGCTCTCCCCAAATTGTTTGCGACTCCCTTGAGCTCTCTATCGATAGATCTTTATCTTAGGTGGATAGAGAGATGCTTGTCAAGGATTTTACAATGGAAGATGTCAAAAACGTTGTTTTTGCTATGGATAATGATAGCTCGCCGGGCACCGATGGTTTTGGTGCTTACTTCTACAAGTGCACTTGGGACATTACCGGTCCAGATGTCTGCAAGGTCATCCTTGATTTTTTTCAGAACCCAAGACTTCCAGAGCAGGTAAAACTCTCCAGATTCACTCTGATTCCTAAGGGTGATACCCAAAATTCTTTCAGTGATTTTAGACCCATTGTTGTTAGTTATTTAATTTACCAATTTATTGCTAAGCTAATTGCTAATAAGATCAAATTAGTCTTGCATAAATTGGTGGGCTTGAATCAATCTGCTTTCATAGAAGGGCGTCAGATTTATGATAATGTGATTCTATGTCAAGAGATCCTGCATGATTATCATCGTCATAAGGGGATGCATAGCTTTGCTGCTAAATTGGATCTTCGTAAGGCTTATGACTCGGTGCAATGGAGTTACTTGTTTACTCTCCTTCTTCGTTTGGAGTTTCCTCCTATTTTTATAAATTGGATCGTGCAGTACATTACTTAGCCTGGATATGTGGTTTTCCTCAATGGTGCTCAGTCTTCCAGGTTCTCTGCCAACAGGGGATTGAGGCAGGGATGCCCTCTGTCCCCTTTCTTATTTAATATTGTATTACATAATTTTTCTGATTCTCTTACAATGGCAGCTCGTGGGGATACATTTAAATACCACCAATTCTGTGAGAAATCTGAGATCAGCTCTTTGTGTTTTGCTGATAATTTGTTTGTTTTTGGGAGAGCCTTCGAAGCAAATGCTACTTGCCTGGACCAGATTTTTGGTAGATTTTCTTCGGTATCTGGTCTTTCCATAAACAAGGGAAAATCGAATATTTTTTTCGCAAATTGCTCTGATATTTCTCAAGCTCAGATTTGCAGTATTACAGGAATTAAGCCTGGGCATCTTCTAATTAAATATTTGGGGGTTCCTCTACATTCTCGGTCTTTGCGGTCTCATGAGTTTACTGGCTTGATTGCAAAGGTTGAATCTCGATTGTCGTCCTGGAAAGAAAAAGCCCTCTCGTATGCTGGTCGTTTGACCCTCATTAAATTTGTGTTTATGGGCATTATTGCTTATTGGCTCAACATGTTTCGTATTCCTCAGACCACTCTTCACCTATTGGAGCAGATGATGGCTAAGTTCCTTTGATGGGGCAATGCTAAAACAGGGTCCTATAAGGTGGCTTGGAGCTCGGTGTGTACGCCCAAAAGAGAAGTGGGATTGGGTCTGCGTCGTCTTGCCGATTGGAACATGGCTGCGCTCATGAGACATGTTTGGAGTATAGCCTCAAAATCTACAGCTTGTTGGACTCAGTTTTTCGAGAGTAGGTGGTTGAGATCTCTCTCTATTTGGTCTCTACCGACTCCCACTCACTGCTCCAACACGTTTAAGGCTATTCTCCTGTCTAATGATTATGCTATGAAATGTGCTAGGAGCTTGATTTTTTATGGGAGTGATACTCTTCTATGGTATGATCCGTGGCTCCCTGATGGCCCTCTTTACACTCCTGGCACCTTGATTGTGGAAGCGTTGGGGCGGCGCGATACCGATATGGTGGCTTAGTTGTTATTGGATAGTGGTGAGTGGGATTCTAACACTACCGATTCTACTATTTGTAGGAGGTGGTCAGAGGTCACCGCCACCAAGCTTCATCCCAGGTCATCGCAGGACAGCAACGCCTGGTCTCCCACTCCTTCAGGCCAGCTCACACTCAAGTCGGCTTGGAAGTGGTCCAACCTCAGCACGATATGGTTAGTTGACACTTTTTGGTATGGTTTGGATGTGTTCAACCCCGCTTCTCTTTCATCACATGGTTGGCCATTCGGCGTCAGCTTTCTACCAAGGATAGAATTGCATCTTGGGGTGTATATGTTGACTCCACATGCATTCTCTGCAAGGATTCAATTGAGGATCTTGATCACATTTTTTTCGGTTGTTCTTATACTTCTGTGTTGTGGCACAGAATCTTGGACATGTGTGGTTTCAAAAGAAATAATTTATCCTCTTGGAACGATGAGGTGGAGTGGTTGTGTCAGCATTGCAACGGGAGTTCTATGATTTCCTTTGTTCGGTGTTTTTGTTTTCAGGCCACGGTGTATCAGATTTGGTCCGAAAGGAATAGTACGGTCTTTGGGAATCAAGAGACTGATTTGGATGGATTATTCCACCATATTATTTCTGATACCGGGGGTCAATTTTCCCATCTTCAAGGTAGCGCTACTGATTCCTCCCTCCACAAGGATTTTTTCCATAGGTGGAAAATTAAATTAAAATTTTCTCCTTCGAGGATAAAACTCTTTTCATGGCCTTGCCCTCCCTCTTCTTGGGTCGCTGTGAGTTGCTATGGTTCTATTTGAAATGAAATGGGTGGTTATGGAGTTTTAGCTCGTGATGCTGGTGGATTTCCCCTCTTTGCCTTAGCAGGTGCTAAGGAGTGTGACAATATTCTCTATATGGAGCTCCTTGACATCAAGAAGGGGCTTGAAAAAGCCCGTCTTATACATTGCTTCCATATTCAGATTCGGTCAGACTCCCTCATGGCTATTCAGATGATTATAGGGCGCTACCGGCCTTCTTGGTTTGTTTTGGATTTACTTGATGACATGTTTGTTTTGACTTCCTTCTTCCAGCAGTGTGTGTTCTTCCACCATGTTTGTGAGATAAATTCTTATGCTGATTTCTTGGCGAGTTTTCTTTGTGCCCCACAGGAGATTGATCTTCTCCCAGGTGACCTTCCTGCAGCCCTGAACTTTTTAATTCGGGATGATGCGGTGGGAAAGGTGTATCCTCGGCTGTAATTTTTTTCCTATTCATTAATTAATTATATTTTTCCTTGCTCCAAAAAAATGACTTTGAGATACAATAGGTTTCCTACCCAAAAAAAAAAAGAAAAAGAAAAAGATATAATAGGTTTAATTTAGTTCTTACCTGAGGTGAGCCAACCACCATGAAGTACAGTCCCCTAATAGGATGATTAGCCAATGACATTTGTTCCATTGGCCCAATCATATTCGAGATTACCATGCTCGTGTTCTTTAGTGTGCTATGGACATATTGAGCTGTTGTCTGCAAAAACCAGGAAAAAAGAAGAAGAAGAAGAAGATGATGATGATATTAGATCTTACTTATCCAGATTTAGTTTTTCTTCACCTTAGGGAAAAGAAATTATCTTTATCTATGATGATTTGACGTTATGATTAGATTTCGAGAAGAGTAAATGTCTTATTGTCATATTAAAAGTTCAAAATACCCTTCTCTAGTCCAATCAAAAGGTCAGATCCTAAGATCATCATGGGTTTACTTATTAATAGTAGATCTTACTTAAAAGGATGTACTACTTGCCTCAGGACCTCTGAATTTCCTCATCATCTCTAGTAGTTCGCCGGTAAGGAAAACCCCTAATGACCCTCTTTTCCTCTTAACTAATTCATGTACTTTGTAGATGAAGTCTAGTGGGTTCGCCATTTCTGCATCAGCCGAATCAGGAATCGACACATGTAAGAAGACGAACCGGTTGCCCCATGGTGACTTGGATTCTAGTTTATGCATCTCCTCAAGTGATTGATAATTAGTGATTATTCTAGTGTTTAGGAGCACCAATGCTGTTGAATGTGAATTGCTAGAACCTGGAGGACCATGAATTTGCATGTATAACCGTGTTCCGTAGAATATTATCCCAGTAATGACATCATTAATAGTTTGGATTAATTAAGAAGAAAGAATTAGAAAAACTTTTAATTAAATCACAAGATGAGCTTAAGACCAGAAACTAATACTAATAGTGACCCTTGGTGAGTGCATGGTGGCAAAAACTGATCAATGGAAACATAAAACAGATAATCCCAAGTAGAAGATAAGTAGAAACATAAGAGTACTACCAGTTATTGCATATAGAACTAATGTGAGGATATTCCATTTTTTTTTTTTTTTGGTAAAAGGATATTCCATTGCCACCATGCCAATATAGCATACAAGGATGGCTGAGCCTAGGCATTAAATAGGGCACCTAGCTCTGACCCCACCCATGTGTAAAGGCATTAAAGATCATAACTTGCACTGAAATAGTACTTTTGAAGTTAAACCTAGATAATTATTAAGTAAAATATGTTTGGACTAATGGCTATCACATATAATTATTAAGTAAAATGTTTGAATTAACGAATCAGAAAAAGCATATATTTAAGTATAAATTTAATAATTAGGGAGAAAGAACTCTGCTAATCTAGTGTAGGAAACAGCTGCACACTGGGCCAATGGGAGGGTATATGAGAGCATCTTCATTGCACGTGGCGGGAGATGGGAGGGGAGACAACGTGGTCTTTTCATGCTCATCTATGTTTGGACATAGGTAACACTAGACTGGTGGGGTTCTTTTTTCCTAATTATTTATACAATAACAACATTTTGATTGATGAGTTTTCTCTTTTCAAGTAATTTACTCCATAAATTTGCATAGGAATAACCCTTTTATATCTGCTAATAAATGATGAAATTCTAGAAAAATATTAATATTTGATATTATTATTCCTACATGTAACAACATAATATTTATATTATCATTAATGTATAATATTATATATACAAGAGTCTATTTGAATTGTTGAATTTGAAACAGATGCTTGATAAATTATTACTAGATCTTTATTTTCGATCAATGATGTTCTATTATTCATGAAACTATTTAGGTAGGCATTTTCTCATATAAAAAAAGGGTGGGATTATTCCTAACTTTGAAAAATCTAATTAGATCAGAGATCCTATGGGCAAGAGAAATCAATGAAAAGATGATGGAAGATAAAACATGTAAAGCCAACAACTTGCATCACCTTTAACTAATCCACATGGATTAGGAAATTCTTAGCAATGGTTTCTTTTCAAACCAAACACAACCTAATTGGTTGTCATTTTTTTTTTTTTTTTTAGGATGTTTAAGGACCCTTTGATGGTGGTTGATCCTTCACCCACCGATATAGAAAATTTTCTCCATTAAATAAGCAAAAAATAAAAACAAAGAAGAAGAAAAAAAAAAGAAGGGGGGGGGGACATAAGAAAACACTTTTCTTGTTGCAAAAGTACAAACATATTAAAAGGCAAAAGTTTTTAAAATCCTTTTTGGTACCAAATCTGAAATGACCTTGACATGTATTACTGCAAGAGTCTGTTGCAACCACCAACCACCAAAAGTTAACATGGGGCTTCTATTATAGGCCTAAGCTAATTTAAGAAAAAAAATAGAAAAACAACCCAAAGAAAGCTAAAAGCTTTCAATCATCTTTTTCTTTGTCCCAAAGTTTGGTGATGTTCTTTACCCCTTTTAATGAGATAGAGTTTTGCTAGGACAGGACAGTTCAATATCCACCCAATACATGTTATTCCGTGGCTCCAATTATTTTGGATTCAGATCTTCTCTAATTTTTTGGGGCTTATTCGATGATTGCGAGGATCTTAGGATGTGTGCTCAGGTCTCCCAACAATTGGATGACCACAACCGGGGAACGTCTGAGTCCTATTATTTCCTATCCATGCAGAACTTCAAAGCCTATCATGTGAAGGAAATTTCCTCCTAAATCATATATCTTTGAAAACTTAAATGGCCCAAGCTCATTCTTAGTTGTCTGATCTCCTCTACTCAAACTAGAAGTGTCAAAGGAAACATTACCCCACCAAGCTTGTCCTTGATTTGTTTGATCTGATCTAGAGAGAATGTCACAGTTGAAATGCTGATCGGCCGGAATTCCACCCCCTCATGGCCAGCTCTGATTGGTGTCCGATCATCTTCAACAAAACTGCTCTTCAGAATACTCCAGGGAAAGTCAGAGGTAGTGTTGAGGAACCTTGAGAGAAACCCAGTCACCTTCTTAAAGAAACTGTTTCTGTTGCTATCAGAACTCATGCCCTGCTTTGATGAAGGAAAAGTTAAAGGAAGAGAAGGGTTATCAGCCCTTCTTAAGCAAGAAAACAAGGCACCCATGAGTGAAAAGCCATCAACCAGTGCATGATGAAGCTTAAATACTAGAGTCCCATCTGCGTTACTTGTTGGGTATTTGATTAAGTGAATCTCCCACAAGGGTCTGCTTTGTGGAAGACTTTCCATGGCTATCTTGGACAGATATTCTTGTAAGTAGTCAACGTAAGATTCCGATGATAACCCATCTGGAAAGATAGGGACATGAACATGGTCTTCAAGCTTCACTTCCACCTTCTTCCATTGTTTCACACCATTTTCATCTCTAACCTGAGAACCATCAAATGAAATGAGCCAACAAAGGAAAATGAGGAATGTGTTTTAATTTTTTTATTTTTTTGGTTAAATGATTAATATATTCAAGGAAGCCTAAGAATTCTCTCTCCTTCCCTTCCCAAATTAGAGAAAAGAATAATAAAGAAGAAAGAAAATTAAGAATAGTTGAAGAAAACTCCACGATAAAAACAATGGCCTATCTCTATAGTAAAATCATCGTCATAAAGGAAATCCGAAGAAAGTCTACACAAAGGGAAGGTGTTTTTACATTTCACCAATGTAGGCCAAGAAACATAGTGTAAGTGCACAATGGATCAGGTTCGATCTAATCCATTACAGGTTTTTTTTTTTTGGACGAATTCCATTGTGTGGATCAGTCTTGTATGAAAATGGTTCTCATACGATGATCTGAATTGCTCTTGTGTAAGTGTGCGTTCAAAGAGAGAAAGAGAGAGTACCATAAGAGAGGAGAAACGAGGGTTAATGGGAAGGAAAATAGTATTAAGCAAGAAGTAAGTCTGTGAGGCATCAATGGGGATGTCAAACTCCAAAGTGGCAAGGATGGAGATGGAGAGCACCGAACTGTTGAGGTACTGACCGGTCGGGCTCACTGGTTCATCAACTTCCTCCATAGCATAAGCTTTTTCTCCCTTAAACTCCATTTGATTATGCCTCACTGAAACTTGAAACCACCTTAATTTATAAACAAAAAATGTTTAGTACATTGACATAATTAACCCTCCAAAATTTTTTCTTTTTTTTTTTTTCGTAAAGTCCTCCAAATCTATAGAACACAAACATGATAAACAATTTTAATAGCACATAGTAATTATGTACTGGGTTAACTGTTGCCACACTAAATATGCCAACTGTATTTGCCTATATGGGGTGGGGGAGGGTCATAATAAGCAATTAAAGGAAAATTTATCATATATATAACCCAAAATGGGTTTCAATTTACCAAATTATCCACATATCTGATATCTTCCTTTTAGTCAAATTATACCAAAAAAGAAAAAAATATATGTAGAACTCAAATGCTTTAAAGAGTTTGCTCTATGGTAATCTCTCTCTCTAGGTGAACACAATTCTATTCATGAAAGTGAGCAGCAAGCAAAGCTCGTATTTTCCGAATTACAAGATTTCGTGAACCATAGTGAAATTTGGCCAAACCGTTCGGTTCATAGCAGATAAGGCCTTCCTAGCTAGGGAATCTGCTATAATATTGCATTCCCTAGGAACAAACTGGTAATCTCTCACATACCTACTTTTGTCCATTAAAATGTCCAAAGGCATTGATAGAACTTGGAAAACTCGAATTGTATTTGCTCCCTCTATTAATACCATGGAGGAGCTAAAAAATTAAAAACCCTGCCGTTCCTTGTTGGCCATGAATCTTAAGAACAGAAGTAACAACCCACACACACACACACAGAGAGTAAGTAATAGGAAACATGTGTAATTGTCCTAATCAAAACACAGCTCACTCTTCCCTTGTCAATACCCCATCAAGTTTAAGGATTTCTAGGACAAACTTTTAACTTGTCACCAAGAAATTAAAAACGTGTTGAACATAAGCCCTTACTCTTGATATCTACAATCTAATCAATAGTGAATATGAAATGGGTTGTTAGCTCAAGGTGCGCCACATATTTACACACAAAGTGAAAATCAATCTCTTCATACTTACTACGGGCATAAAATACAGGACTAAATGGAAGATAAATAGCACTAATATTGTCACACCATAAAGGAGGTTGTTGTAGTGGGAACCCGAGCTCAATGAAGAGATATTGGAGACAAGTCAGTTCTGCCGAGGCATCTGCAAGGCCTTTGTACTTTGATTCAATGGACGAATGAGTCATTATCTTTTGTTTAAGAGATGAGATTTTTGACCAGATAGATTGCAAATCCACAAGTAAACTCATGATCATCAATGGAACTGGCCCAATTAGCGTAAGATAAGTTTGAGCAGAACCCATGAGTCATTGTCTTTTGTTTAAGAGATGAGATTTTTGACAAGATAGATTGCAAATCCACAAGAAAACTCATGATCATCAATGAAACTGGCCCAATTAGCATAAGATAAGTTTGAGTAGAACCCATGAGTCATTGTCTTTTGTTTAAGAGATGAGATTTTTGACAAGCTAGATTGCAAATCCACAAGTAAACTCATATCATCAATGGAACTGACCCAATTAGCGTAAGGTAAGTTTGAGTAGAACCCATGAGTCATTGTCTTTTGTTTAAGGGATGACATTTTTGACAAGCTAGATTGCAAATCCACAAGTAAACTCATGATCATTAATGGAACTAGCCCAATTAGCATATGATAAGTTTGAGTAGAACCCAATCTCCTCAGTTGGCGCATGCTTAAATTGACATGCACGGCTGACTACAAAGACAACATCCATCTGGAGAGGGTGTTATACCGTAAAGCCCCAACAATTGAGCGCATTTAGTAAGAATAAAGAACTATACACTCCCTGACTTGGACAATTTTGGAGTGGTGGAAATTGAAGTTCAGACAGGTTTTAAGTCTACCATTCCAGACTTCTACAGAAGATAAACTTTGTTTCGATACTAAGAGAGTACAATACCAGCCTTATGTGGGACATTCATAATACCCAAAAATAAGCTGAGAGAACTCAAATCTTTCAGTGAAAATTCATCCCCTAACTGATTGATAAGAGAAGTGGCATGATTAGGAAAGTCTCTTGTAACAAGAATATCATCTACATAAAATATGCACATATAGCTTGACTGCACCTTGTGTGTAAATGAACGAAGAGGTATCTATTTTTGAAGCACATAACCCATTTTGGATGAGAAGTTGAGATAGCCAATGAAACCATACATGCGATGACAGATTGAGTCCATAGAGGGACTTGTGTCATTTGCTAGCATTATTTGGATGGGAGAAATATTCAAAAACCTAGTGATTGGACCATTTAGACCAATCGAAATTCTATGTAAGAAGGTATTGTGAATGTCCAACTAGCGATCCACCAGCTCTGAGATATAGCAAGTAACAAAATAGTCTAGATAGTTGTACGTTTGACTACAGGACTGAATGTTTCATTGTAGGAAATTTCATGTTGTTGATGAAACTGGCACCTTGGCCACTAGACATGTCTCAAGCATTCCGACTGCTCATCAGCCTTTCTTTTAATTCTATAAACCTAATAACAATCGGGGCTAGTTTTCAAATCAGGCCTGTGTGAAACAAGTGACCGTATCCCATTATGCATCAATGCATTAAACTTCTTAATGCCACTCTAGAGAAAGTTTGGCTTGGGTGTAACAGGTGAGTTCAATTAGGTCTTATGGTGATGGGGCTGTGAGGGTGGGATGACAGAGGAGTGCATGGGGTGAAGGGTTCGAGGTGGGATTATGGGGTGGGTGAAAGATGATGAGGAGGATGCAAGGTCTGAGATGCGTTGTATCCCATTGGGAGAGTGAATTTGTGGAGAGGACTATACTGGGGAGGGGGCATGATCAAGTGGGTGATAGTGTGGGTGTAGAGGTCGATGAGGGTATGAGTCTTAGGTAGGGAGTGGGTGAGGGTTGGGATTTTGGGAATGATGGGACGCGGTTGTGAAGGGAGTGAAAGCAGTGCGGGACAAATACAGTGGATGGGAAAGCCTCAAGGTGAGGGGGACAAGATAGGAAAGCTGGGACCTTCTCAAGAATGAACACAAGAATGAATAGAGTAGATAACTAAATTCATCAAACTGAACATGTCTAACAACATAGATACACTTAGTTGCAATATCTATGCAACGATACCTAACATGAGAGTGACTATATCCTAGAAATACATAGGGAGAGGACCGAAAGTCCATTCGGTGAGATCGATATGATCAGAGATAGAGAAAAGAAAGAAAACCAAATATTTTAAATTAAATTAAAAATCCTATAATCAAGAGGGTGATGGTAAGAAATTTCAAAAAAGGAAATACCATGAGATATTTTGGAGGGTATGCAGTTGATTAGATATACTGCAATGTCAAAAGCAAGATATCAATACTATTGAGGGATTGAGCTATGGACCAAAAGGGGAGCTCAGTCTCAAAGATATGAGGATGACACTGCTCAAAAGAGTTTTGTTACTTTGAATGTGGGGGCAAGAGAGATGATGGGAAATACCATTTTTGAGGAAAAAAAAAAAGATTAAGGGTGCCTCACCACCCCAATCGGTTTGAATTACTTTAATTTTTATGGGACAATTGTAGAGTTTGAAATTTTAAAAAAATGGAGAAAGCCTCAAAATTGTAAACCATAGGAAAAAACCATAAGTATTTTGTGTTGTCATCCAAAAGCAAAATAAAATAGCAATATCTATTAACGGAAGAAATTGGGGCAGGCCCCCATACATCACTAAAATACAATCTAAAGGTGATGTACTATATGACAGAGCGATGAAGTGATGAAATGATTCGATGATATGTTTGGAGATAGCTGGTGGTGTTCAGTACGTGGCCATAAGATGGGCAGTAAAAAGGCTAGCAGATTGAAATATGGGAAAGAGAGAGAAGACAAAGTGACACCAAACGAATCTGATAAATGCAGTGGACGTGCGAGAAGGTAGCTAAAGAAAATTTCAGTTGAGAAAGTAGCATATTATGTTATTCTGGATTTTTAACCAATAAACAAACCCCCCCCCCCCCACCCCTTTCCCAACCAAAAAAAAAAAAAATCATCCCCCTTTGGTACAGTACCATAGATCTACGGATTTAACTCCTTTGTGGTGCAACATGGTATCCGGCATGCATCTAATGGTCAGAATCACTTTGGCACGGAGCCCAAGGTGGCCAGACACAACCCAAGGCGTTTTAGGCGTTGGATGCGCACCGGACACCATGTTGCTCCATAGAGGATCCAAATACTATATGTACATGTAGCTCTAGAGTTTTCTTGTATATGCAAAAAGGGAAGTTGGGCATGTTTGAAACTTGCGGCTCAACCAATGAAGGAGTTGCGATGGGACTAGCAGGGGGAATTTTCAAGGGTGGAGGGAGACACACACAGTGTTGGGCACAATCACAACTAGCGTTCCCAACCTTATCCCTTGCAAGAAATTGACTCCTTCACTTGGGAATTTGGAAGTGAGTTATTTCAATAAATGAAGAGAGTGAACAAATGCAAATGACCAACGCACTTCATAGCCTGTGGTGAGTGGAAGCCCATTATTAATAGGTCTTGGGTTCAAGCCTCATCGTATACATTTCCCCTTCCCCCATAGAATTGGATAGATTAAATAAAAAATAACATGCTCATACAAAACAAAGCACGAAAAAACCATGTTTTCCACGCTCACCATGTGCTGAAAAAGCTCTCACTTTTTCTCCCATCGGCCCATGTGCTGGGGTCCAGTGCCAGCAGGTAGCCTTTTTTTCTCTTACACAAATATTATAAATGGATTGATTGTGACCCATGAGCTAGCTATTGACTCCTTGACTTGATCTTTCTATGAGAGAGAGAGAGAGGGAACAAAAAGTCAATAACCCAAAACCACACTGTACATTTTCTATTGATTTGGGACCAAAAGAGTTGCCATTATCCTGAAGTGAAGAAGTAGGAAACCCACTATTGACTCCTCAAAGATGGATTGGCCGGGTGGAAGGGAAAGCTTTTATCTATGGTGGGTTGCGTAGAGTTGGTCAAGTCAGTAATCTATGGCATTCTTGTTCATAATTTTATTGTTTACTGGTGGTCAGAATCTATCGTGAAAATGTTGGAGCAATGGGTCCGTAATTTCATATGGTCAGGGGATATGGAAGTGCAAAAAAAAAAAAAAAAAAAATTTGTGGTAAAATGAGAGGATGTTTACAAATCAAAGAAGGAGGGTGGTTTGGGGATTCGCAGGTTTAGAGATATAAACATAGCCTGTTTATGTAAGTTGGTTTGGCAAATCAGAAATGAAAATTCTGTTATGGCTAAATTTTTTAGAGCTCGGTTATTGAATAAGAATGGGTCTTTGAAGAGTGGCTACAAAAGTTCTTCCATTTGGCTAGGTATGAAAAAAGTTTGGAGTATTGTCTCTGATAATATTGGGTGGACGGTGGGTAATGGGAAGAAAATAAATTTTTTACTTGACAAATGGTTGGGAAGCTCCTCTTTAGCGGCTTTGTCGGATATGGATGCTATTGATTTGCCTAGCGCTTCCTTTAGAGTTTCAGATTTCATTATCAACGAAAGATGGAATTTTCTGTTAGTTCAATCTATTTTGATCTCTAATTTTTTGGTTCTGGCAAAAAAATCTATATCTCCTTCAGCTGATGTGGGTATTTTTCATTGGTGTCCGTCTTCATCAGGCTTGTTCTCCATCAAATTGGCTTGGGAGGTAATTCGTCAGTCTTCTCCTTCTATTGGATGGCACTCAATAGTTTGGAAATCGAAGATCCAACCTCGGCAGGCTTTGTTTGGATGGAGATTTATGAAAAGGAAAATCCCATCTGATGATATGGTTAAAAAGAAAAGTATTCATCTTGCTTCTAAGTGTGTATTATGTGGTGTTGTTGAGGAATCCTTTCTCCATATTTTCTTCCATTGTTCTTATTCCATAAAAGTTTGGAAGATTTTCTGTAATTGTATTGGGAAGAATTGGTAGGGAGTTATTGAGGTGGAGCGATTACTGACCTGGTGGAAGTCTTGTGGGAATTCTATTTTCTTCAAGTGGGCGGGGTTGTCTGGTTTCATTTTAATTCCTTTCTTTGTCTGGTTGGAAAGGAATTCAAGGCTACATGATGGATTTCATAGGTCAGCCGAGCAATGTTTTGCTCTAGTTCGGAATGAAATTAGTTTACAATCCTATTGCACTTCAGGGAATTATTTGTCAATTTCTGATCTTATCTGTGCAAGGAGTATTGGGATTCAATTTGCTTCTCAAAAATCCTGGCAGATGTTTGAAATTTTCTGGTGTGCTCCAGAAATGGATTGGGTAAAATGAAACACAGATGGCTGCTAGCTGGGAAATCCAGGTAGGGCGGGAATTGGTGGTGTGTCGAAATTGGAACTCTGAGGTTATTGGAAATTTCAAGGGGATGATGGGAGTAAAAACCAACTTTGAAGCAGAATTTCTAGCAGTAATAGAAGCCTTAGAGCAAGTGAAAGTGATGGGTATCCAACGTCTATGGATTGAATGTGATTCAGTCGCTGTGGTTTTATTGATTACCAATGGTATGGTACCTTGGATTTGTTGTCAACAATGGTGTAATTTGCTTCCCTTTTTAAAATCAATTGATTGGAAGTTAACTCACTGTTATAGGGAGGCAAACTTGGTTGCAAATTTCCTTGCTAAATCGGCGGCAAAATATGGCTTCTCTGATCCCATTATCTCTTGGCCAGCTTTGGTTCAATTGGACCTCGAAATGGACGTGATTAGGTGTCTTCGCTACTGTCTGATTTAATCTCTTCTAGTGTTGGCTTTAGAGGGTTTTTTAGGTTTCTTTCCTGTTGATGGCAATGCCGAAGGTGGGAAATTGGCCTAGCCCTCTTTAGTCTCTTTTGGGCACTTTTGTACGTGTATTTGGTTTATTTTACATTTTTCATCTGTATATTTCTTTTATTTTTTTAATACATATGATTTCTAGCAAAAAAAAGACTCCTCACTCCTCTTAGTCATTGTTAAGTCGCTTCGCTTATGTTTGTAATGGTGTGAAACTGATAGATAGAGAGATTTCTCATGGAGCTGTACTAATAAGAATGAGAAGAATTGAAGAACAAAACGTGCTAAACAATGTGCCTTGTCTGGAAGAAATAATAAGTAACAGGTGGAGGGGATTAATCATTAGCAAGGGTAGGTAGCATATACATATCTCATTGATTAATGGAATATTATTGGTAGAACAGTATAGTAGTGAGCTAATTGATTATGGAAATTAACATCAAACCTTAATATTGAAAATCCCTTTGTAGCCTTGAGCAGCCCACGAAAGTCTTTCTTGTAACACAAAATGGGGTTGAGTCGATTAGTATGGGTTACTTGGTTGGTGAGTGGGTGGGTACATGTCCTTATTTGTGGTTGCTTACATTAACTCACAAAGACATCTACTTCAATTATTAAAGGCTTCATTTATACCGATTAGTAGAGGGATTAGATCCTCTACAATTCTTTCGAGTGCTACCTTCAACATTGGACATCTGTCTCAGACGACATGAACGGTAAAGGAAAGGAAAGAAGAATGGAGATTCCCATTGTTTTCCGGGTCTGTTTTCACCCTGATCCAATTAGATAAAACACATTCCCCCCACTCTTCTCCTTTTCATTTGAAATGGAGAGGGGAAAACATATTGTTGCAAATTACTTTTTCTTTTTCCTCCTTATATTAATATACTTGTTGGTTTTAGGGGAAAAAAAAAGTTATTAGTGTTAAATTAAAGGTTGTAGTACATACAAGAAAATAGTTTTGCAAGGTGTTCTTTAATTTATAACCGTGGATTTAACCTCATTCAATCTCAACTAGAACAAATTTCATTTTTTATATAATTGTTTTAAGGGCAAGAGAACCTCGTCTGCTTGTACGGCCACTCCGCCAATATACAGGCCAATCAAAGGGTGTGTAAAGGCATCTGAGCAAGCTGCAACATGGGTTTTTTGTACTTGTCTATATGTAATATCCCGCTTCTTAAACCCGGTCTGATTTCGTGGTTGAACCGGTTTAACCATGCAGGAACCGAGCCAGAGGATGTTAGAGCGGGTTCCTTATGGGCTATGATGGCACGGGTGACCTTAAACACCGGCTGGCCCGACAAGTCCGAGCCAGTGCCAGAAGAGACGGGAGTGCCCAAACCGTGTACGTGCACCTACCATAAGGCTATATACGGATAAAACAGGTATTATATCTGTATTTTAAGATATATACGTAGGCTACAATGTATGCCTGGGGTGGGGTTTGAGCCGAGGTCCGAGCCGGTCAAAATCCCAAGTTTTTACTCTCGGATGGGTATGTCAGGTGGGTACACCCACCCACCTGAGTGACCCATCCATCACTATTCACTTAAGTAGGAATAGTATATAAAGCTTTATGACTTCTTTTCTTTCCATTTATTACCCCCGTACGTTTGGTGAGAAAAGGAAAGAGGAGAGAGAAAAAGAAAGGGAAGAAGAAAGGAAGAGGAAGAAAGGAAGGATTTCAGCGGCGCCGAAGCTCGATCTTGCCATTCCGGTGCCGGAAGAGTAATCTTCAACTCGAGATCTACAGTTGGAGGTAAGAAAAGTTGGGTTTTATGAACATTCGCCATACCCACGCCTTAAACCCTTGATTCGGGTATGGTTTCTTAAGATCTTGTAGACACCCTTTGAAATGATGAATCTAAGGTTTAATAGATGATTTATGTGTTGATCTTGAAGGATTTGAAGAGATATTGACAAGGTAGAAGGAGCATTGTGAGTTGGAAGTGATTTGGAGGGTTTGAAGTCATTCTTGGGCAAAGAAGGTAAGATGGTTCCCCTCACTTGAATCTAACTTAGATCTAAGCTAGAACCATCCTATAGGACTTTAAAGGTGTGAAGAATGGGTTGAGAAAAGCCCTATTTGGGTCCCCAAGGAATGGAGGAAGTTGAGAAGAAACTGGGGTTTTTTCGCCAAAACCGGCGGGTGCAACCGGCGGGTCCTTACCCGCCTGAGTCACCCACCTGAGAGGACCAGGGGGGTTCTGGCCAAACCGGCGGGTAGGACCAGTGGGTCCTACCAGAGGGTCCATACCCGCCGGTCCAAAATCGGCGGGTAGGACCGGTGGGTAGACAACCCACCTGAGTGACCCACCTGAGTGGCCAGAATGTGATTTTTAGGTCCGATCGAGCCCAAATCGGACGTGGGACCTTCTTTCGACGTTCTAAACACGATTTTGACATCGGATTTCATTAATTTTGATTCTAAAATGGTGAAGTGCTAACCCCGCTTAATTTGGTTAGGTTCACCAAAGCCTACCCGATTCGCTCCGGATCTCACCCGTACCGAGCGGGACTCCTTGTGCGCTACAAGTAAGTGGAGAGAGGACGTTTGGCCTATTTCAAGGCATTTGTTTGGCATTCATATAACTATATCTAATTTAGTCATGTCATCATGAATATGCTATATAGAGTAGTCATTTCACACATTGATGTGCATTTATGCTATGTTTACTTTTTAAATGCAAATTGAATGAGATGATATATGTCGAGTGTGTACATCTTGTTGCATAATGCCTTGATAGACTAGATGCCGTGGTCGGCTTGGAAACGAATGCATTGGTGGCCCGTGGTATGGGACACGGTGGCACTATGCAGTCGTACTACATATAGGAGCATGCGGTATTAGGATTCTCACCATCTC
>NW_024868760.1:121255-122758 GCF_013358625.1 Macadamia integrifolia | reverse complement strand
TTAGTATTATCAGTTTTGACTAGGCCTTATTTTTGTGTTTTTTTTTTGGCTCATCATTATATATGAACCTACCACAGATGAGTTAGGATGTGAGGAAAACACAAGTGACACTGAAATTACCTCTTGTTTACCAATCACCTGATTGTGTGAGATTTGATGCTTGTTGCTCATAAAAGTGATCATGACTCTGCATCAAGGTTCTAAAACTTTGGATCGGTCTTATATTGGTCAAATTTGATATCAATTCGGATTAGTGGACAAAATTATTTATTTATTTTTTAATTAAACTTTTTTATTACATTTTTACCCTTGGGTCTTTGCCATGTACTGGGGTCGGATTGGTCAGGATCAAGCATTGATCAAGGCTAATATTGATTGATTCAATCCGAGTATTAGAACCATGCACGGTATTTAGTAGGATTTGCCTAGTTGTAATGTAGGTAGATTACAAACATTTTTATTTTTTTCCAGTAACTGTAATGAAAGCATTGTAAAGTCTACCACATGACAAAAGAATACATATAAAGATAATAAGAAAAAGAAAGCTAAAAGGCATAATGGCCCCTGCGCCAGACATAGGAGGAGGCAAAATAACCGCCTCGACAAAATATGGTAATTCCTCGATTGTTAATGCTTAATGCTTTTGTGCTCTCTTCCATTGGCTCTCTCATTGGCGTAAGGACCATGCTGCTTTTGGAAACCCTCTCCCACAACTAATATATTATTGCCAATATTTCAAAATGGGAATCAAATCAAGTGAATTGTCCAATTTGAATTGGAATTGATGAACCCACATCCAAATTATTCTAATTTATATTAAAAAAAAAAAAAATGGTTCGATTGAGTTTAACCTAGTCTTTGACCAAAATCCTACCAATTCGTAGACATTTTGGATAGGAGATAGATCAAAAATCATATGCCACATCAATCATATGGGCCATCTCAAATATGTGTCCCAATAGCCTTGACCTTTTTCTTATTTTGGCCATTGAAGGGTTAAGCCGGTTGTTGAATGACTTTTGTGATCTTAATCTTTCAAAGGTACTAAAATAGCTCGAGGTGCTCCGGAAATTTAACATAATCTTGTTTGCTGATGACTCTCTTATTTGTTAGTGCTACTCTACAGGATATTCAAATTATTCTTGAGGTGTGTCAACGTTTTTCAAGTCAGAAGGTTAACTTTGACAAAAGTGAACTCTATTTCAGTTAATGATCACCTATAGTACAAAAATGCAAGAAATGCCTCTTTGTTCCTTTATCTTGGAGCCATCTTATTGCTTCGATCTTAATAAAAAATGCATGCCTCTTGTGAATCCTTTATCGATGTAGAGTAAATTGACTCTACCGTGGATCCCCATATCCTGTCCTTTGATATATGACCCCCAACCCATTTCATTCTATATCCATGGTGTCTCATCTTTTGAAACATCAGCTAACTAATCATATCCTCTGGCGTTAGAAATTTTATTCTATTTTGGATTTCTTATTCCTTATGCTGTCAAA
>NW_024868760.1:109331-121070 GCF_013358625.1 Macadamia integrifolia | reverse complement strand
TCTCTCTCTCTCTCTCTCTTCTTTGCTTTCTCTTCCATGTGGTGTGCATCTGTGGGTCCTACATCACTATATCACCGCTCGGAGACACTTGGGGGCCTATTTCGTAGGGCTCCGCTCTCTCTCTCTCTCTCTCTCTCTCTCTCTCTCTCTCTCTCTCTCTCTCTCTCTCTCTCTCTCTCGGAGGGGTGCGGTTTGGAGGTATACCCTCCTTGGGTTGATGATGGTCCAATGGGGGATTGGGGTCATGCAAAAGGGGTTTGGAGTCGCCACCTAGGGTTATGGGCCTAGGACCTTGGGGTGGGCCCGATTCCTAAGAAAAGGGCCCGGAAATTGATATGGTCTAGAGATTAGGGTACATGTCAGGTTGTAGAATTGGAAAGGTGTTAGGCACCCAATCTATCCGGTTCAACCGGTCTTCCTACTAGATGCTTGAAGAACGAACATTTTCCACAATTATTCTATACTGCATGCATGGCTAAATTATAATACATATATACATTGATAAAAGAAATAATTACTTATGTACACTAAAATGAGGAAAATAAAGAGTCTACATTGTACGAATTCGGGTGAGAGATTATACCTGAGCTTAACCCCTGTTTTGGGTTAAGAGGGGTGGGCCCCCCCATTGGTGTGAATACAAACTTTTTTGTGAATTCTCTCGGCTCAGGGGATGGTGGTCTTGACCTCCAACTTCCTTTATCGAGAGATATTGACTGTGGTGATCTTCAGATATTTAGACAGAGGTTCGACTAGGGAAGAGCAATTCCCGAGCTTGTAGTTTCATAGAACTTCGGCAGAGCTTTGACTAAAGAAGGCTGGTTCTGGATTAGGGTTTTGGCAGAGCTTTGGCTTGGGAAAGCTACTTCTGAGATTTGGATTTCGGCAGAGCTTTGGCTAGGGAATGCTACTTCTGGGATTAGGGTTTCAGCAGAGCTTCAGCTAGGGAAGGCTTGGGAAGGACTAGGTAAGTCAAGGGATGGGCTTAGGAGGGTGCCACAATAGGCAAGAGGGGGGCTAGTGGGTGGCCATACAAGGCAAGGGAGGAACTAGGCGGTGGCCATGCAAGGCGAAGGCAAAACTCCTAAGGAGGGGGCTATTTATAGGTTTCTGGGACCAATAGGAAAAGGTGATTTTTCAACCAATGGGTTGCAGGGGAGTAGGGTACGCTAGCAAAAATGTGCATTGGGCGCGGGGTATGCAGGCGCGGGCATGTGTAGGGTCCGGGGCCACGGGCAAGGTAGGCTAGGCCACGGAACATACGGTTTTGGGCTCGCAGGGGACGGGGCAGCAGCACATGCTGGCGGGGCCGCTGGGGTGTGGGGTAGAGCCGCTGGGCCATGGGGGCTGGTGCGCGTGGGACTGTGGCAGCTAGTGCTCGCGGGGCGAGTGGGGGATAGGGGAGGGTTATGCATGGGTGCGTGTGGGGCTAGGTGTGCATGGGCTGATGGGGTGCATGGGTGTGTGTGGGGCTGGCTGGGCATGCATGGGACTGGCTGTGCATGGGTGTGTATGTGGGGTTGGGTGTGCATGGGGTTGGTGGGATGTTTGGGAATATCCATGGAATATTCTCAAATTCTGATCCAAGGGCTTTGATAGCTTCTATTTTCCGGTGATGATTGCAGGAGATTTGGCAGTCCGATTTTGACATACCATATGTCATTGGAATCGTGATTTGGAGTACTATCCATCCGTATCGTCACTTTGGACCAGATTCTTTCGTATATGTGATGTCATAATTGGACCCTTCTTGTCTCCCACCTAGGGTTTTTAGGGTTTCTGGGGTTGTATGGAGTGTTTCGGGGTTGGGTTATCTTAGTCAGTTGTCATCTCTGTTGATCGGAAGCGAAAAGTCTCATCCACTATCTGTGAGTCATCATAACCAGGGGAGAGTGACAAAATTGGGTGTCTACATTAAAGATGACCTTCTACTAGAGTCAATTTAGCCAAACGATTTCCGTTAACACTAGGTGTCCATTTTGTTCTTCAGAATGTGGATTTGAACGGTGAATTTTCAAGTCCTGTGATTTATCTAAGAAAATTTGGGCCATTGGTTGCTTAGGGTTAAAACCAAACATTTTAGATGACTTTGCTATCCAACATTTCCTTGAGATTATGTAACTATCCTACTCTCTCTAAAAGATATTTCCCCTTTTCTTTTCTGTTTTTTTGGTGTCTCTTGCTATTTTCTATTGCTTTTTTTTAATAAATTATTATGAATTGTTGTTGCTGATAATAGTTTAATGCTAAAACTTGTATGGCTGCCTGAGTGGGAATAGTATACATTAATGGTACTTCAAGGAGTGCCTCCCTTAACTCTAGTTCATTAGAGAGTGCATAAGAGTTGGAAGTCAAAGGAATCCTTGAGAGAGTGTTGTTGGCGCAATGATTAGGAGCCATAGATTTGGACTAATTGTGAAAAAATTATCAATCTCTTTCATGTAGAGCAAAATGCGTGGCCATGGGAGCTATTTACTTTCTTACTGGATCTTAAATATTTGTTCAAGGTTTTATAAATTTTAATTTGATCAAACAATGTCGTGATACAGTGCATTTATTGGATACTTAAAAAAAAGAAAGTGCACCAGGCCTATCAGGGAGATCAGTAAAGTGTCCTTACCAGGGGCCAACAAGTACCAGGGGGTTTGGTGGATGAGTGAAGGTATGTAAATTTTAGTCCCACATCACCTAGGGAGAGGTTGTTGGGCTAGTTGATAGCCTCTCACATCCTTAACATGGCACAATACGTTTTAAAGCCTAGAGGCCCATCGGCCATAGAATACAATACTGTGCCAACATTAATGGGGTCAGGGTGTACAGATCGTATTAAAGCAGACTCCAATAGTGTGTGGGGCCACAACGGAGATGTTGTGCTCAAAAGGAGAGAACACCAAGAGACTGCTTAGTACCTAGGGGATTGGAAGATCGATGAGGGTTAGACTAATTGATAACACCTAGCCTCCTGAACATGACACAATACATATTAAAACCTTGAGGTCTATGGACTAAAAATGATAATATTATGCCAAGATTAATGGAGCAAGGACATTACATTTAGCCACAAGAACATATCTGTACTCAAGTTTTATCAACCTTTTCCCGTCTTTCCTTTGATCAAGGTTTTTCATTTTCTCAATTAAAAAGAAAAAGTTTCCATTTGTAGTGCGGATGGAATAAGGTTAGTCTTTTGACATTCCATATCAGTCTGGGTCTAATTATGCTAAGGTTAATATATTGAAAATATTTCTGTCAAGTATTTATTTCCTTACATGTAGGATAGATTTACTTTCTATTTTATGTTTGTATGCTTAAAATTAGAAGTATTTATTTCTTTACATGTGGGATAGATTTACTTTTTACTCTCTCCCCAAGTGACAAAAATAACACTCATGACCACTTCTCAAACTATAGTGACATTAAAACTTAAAAAATCAGCATATAAAGTCAAGCCTTGGCTTTCCTTCTAAATTTTCTTTATAAATAACAAAGATGTCCTAAGGGTTGACTCCATTTCACCCTTTTCGATGATAACATGAGTATTATGTTTTTCTCATCTATAATTGGTTGATGTGTTCACTAGTTTCTTGGTTGCTGTAGTTTTTCAACTTGTTTCGGTGAGCGCTTTACTCAAGTAGGGACACAATAGAACCTTTATCTTTGTTGTTCTAATGATCTACGACCACCTTAGGGGTAGAATGACTTTTTTCATTGCTTATGAACTTACTTGTTTCCTTTCGAGCACCTAGATAGAACGGAGATCGACTAAGGAGATGGTCTTCGTTGGCATCCCCTTCCTCATGACTGTGTCACAGTGCACTTAGACCCTTCTCCATGCAATTCTTTAATTTCTACGTTGGGTGTTCAGTATCCTCACAAGCCAACTTGAGGGGGAGTATTAGTTATATTAGCTATACACGATGGCCTCAATTAGCCTCAATCACCTTCAATTTGAGTTCTAGGATCTATTTTATGTATAGTGTATATTTTTTTACCTTCTTATATTTTGTGTGTTCTCCTTCTAACTTTATTTTCACCCATCATTGTATAAATCCAAGATTGAATCGAAATCCTCTATTGCCTCCGACACTGGCGGAGGCTGGTGGAAGGTAGTTTAGATGTCGGCACGTGGCATCGTACACATGGACAGTGGATGGAAGAAAAACGGTTTGAAAACTGATTTTCTCTACAACCCGGTTTAAGGAGGAAACCAAACCCACTCCATCGTTCAAAAAACCCCATCCCAACCCAATTATCTCTTCTTCTTCTGCTCGTGCTCGTGCTCGTGCTCGTGCTTGAGGGTTTGCTGAGAAGAGAAAACCCTTCTTCTCCAGATTTCGTTCGAACGTCTCTTCATCCCTTCTTCTCCAAATCTTGTGCTTCTTTTTCATGTGGTAAATATGGTTGTGACCAAGTTTGTGCTGCTGGTTTTTTTTTCCCGTTACTGAGGATTAGGCATACCCCCTTCTTCTTTTTGGAAAAAAATGTATGAGTTCGGTTGAAGGTTGGAGGTTTGCTTTTCCTGGTCACTGTGGATGTTTTTGTGTTTAGCAAATATTCTTGTCATTTTTCCATCTATCTCTTGAGTATTTTTGGCCATTTTAACTGGATTCGCTGCAGAGGATTTCGATCTCTAGGCCATATTATGTTATTGGCTGTAATTGATTTAACTTTTTTAAATTGTAGGTGAATCTTTAGCTCAAATTGGAAGAGCAAATGGGCATTACCCAGGGTATGATGGTTCGAATCCATCAAGATTCTTTAATGTTAAGGAGTTCATGTTGTTGTTATGATCCAGATTTAGTCATAGATGGGTGGTGTTTAATTTTTTTTTTTTTTTTTTATTATTATTTTTTTTAAATTTATTATGTTTGATATGGATAATGGTGGTGTAAGGTCATCACAAGAATCTGAGTTGCAGGGAATGCTTTCAAGCACCTGGCATTTGTTCTTCTTGGAATGTAAATTTTTTTGGTTTGATTGGTTGGCTCTGCTCTGCAAGTCAAAAAGCAGAGGACAAACTACAAAGCTAAGTGGAGAATGGAATCTGGTGGTGATGGATGGGGATGGAAAACTTGTTCGGTCAACAAATGTTTCCATCAAATGTCTGGCTAACATGGGATATCTCTATCTTTCTGTGTTTCAGCTTATCAGGGATGCTCAAAATGGAGAGGAAATGCAAGTGTGGATTTTGTTTGGTGTGTGTGCATATGTGTGTGTGTATGAGAGAAAGAGAGAGAACAAATGTCTACTACATCAAACTAAATGTTTTTTAATCATAGTAATTTAAGATGATTATTATATATTACTTTTTAAATTTCAAATAATGATAGATAGTTACAGTATTTTTAAGACATCAATGGTTAAATGATTTTTTTTTTTTTTAATTTATAGAAATGGTTAAATGCTTACTCTAGGAGAGAGAGAGAGAGAGAGAGAGAGAGAGAGAGAGATCCTTCAAGTAAAAATGAATTATCATGACAATTTATGTCGTTTTGGCTTGATGTGGAAACGTTTCGACCTTGTGTCAAAGAAAAGGATGTCACGGTGCCTTAAAGCTAGCCTACTGTTTAAGAATCAACGAGTACCACTTCACTTATTCTACTTCGTAGCCTGTCTTGCCTGTTTCTAGTCCACCTCCCATCTCTTATCCACTCATAAGCTTTAACGATGGCATTCCAAGAAGCAACTTCCTATGGTATGAGATGGTCCCCTATTGATGAATCAAGTCACTCGAAAGAAAGTAACTTCATCACTCCGTGGGAAAATGAATATTCTTTCCAAAAGAAGGGCGGTGGGAATGGTTTAGCTCAGTTAACAACTGAGCAATCAAAAGACATTATAAAAAAATATTACTGCCACTTATTAAGGCCAACTGATTAGGATCCACTAAGAAATCAACAACAAACTTTATTCTGTTGGATATCACTAGTGTGCTGAGTAACTTCTCATGAAACACTCTGTGGTGCTTGATAGGAACGAGCAGTCGAGCGTATGCTAGAATAGCTTGCAACAAGCTTGCTTTTGCTAGGCTAGGGCGACTAGAGGTCTAACGGATAGACTATTCCAAGTTGAATTTGTTTCTTGCTCTCCTTTAGTAGCGGGAAAGGAGTCTATCTATTTGCCTAGCATTGGTAGATTTCCTCCAACACAATTCACAAACTGAAATTCCACGAATTCCTTGGTGGATAAGTCTAACAACTCAGCAGTAGTGTGGAATTGAGTTTCTCATCCAGTGGATTTGGGATATTCTCCATATCATTATGTGATAAAGCAACGGTTTTGGTCTTTTAGAGCCTCACAAACATTGATGTCCCTCCCGTTTGTAGCCATTTCAGCAATATAACAAGAAATGGGTCGCGCGATATTTCATCCCTTTGTTTACTTCTTCTATCCACCTCCTATTTTCCCGGAAAGCCAACTGAGTCTTTTGATTCCTTTCCTTTCTCGGTTTACCAACCACCCAGGTAAAAAACTACAACACATGCGTTAGCGCACTTGGGAGGAGTAAATCTGATCATAGTCCACCATTGCTTCTTTGGTCGTAGATGAGCTAGCACTCAAAAAGGGGCTCAACCATTGCTTCTTCTGGTCGGCTCGTATTAGCTTGTACTTTATCACTGGTAGTCATTCCCCCTGTTCCTTTAGTCTTTTCAATGGTAGTTAAATCTTAAATCACGGTCATGTCTCGCACCCCCAGTATAGTGACCGATTCCATCTTTCCCCCGAATTTCATCAGTTCCAAGCTTAAATGCTAGTTACTATTTATATGGGAGACTCGATTCAAACTTCATATTATTTCAACTAATCTTTGCCATTTTAATCAAGTTTCTAACTTGTCCAAATGTTGAGCTAACTTGGTCTATCTCATTAGTTAATATCGTGCAAAATTGCAAAAATGAAACAAGTGATGATTCTTCTTCGTCTCAAGGCCCATAGGTTGTTCATAGACAGCCTCTCATGTAAATATGATTGGGACGCGTGCAGTAGCACATTGGGTAGCGATGATGTGGAAATCCAAGCATACTCAAAAGTTGGTAACGGCGTTCCCTTGTCAAGTTCAAATCCCATGGTCCTAGGAGCGATTGACGGAGTTATTCCTAATTTTGTGCAAACACAATTAACAGCTCACACGTTTCTTGATGTGCCATACCATCTCTTTCTCAACCGGTCCATACCATCTCTTTCTCAACCCGGCCAATTTAACCCTCACCTTAGAAGCCGTACCCAACCACCTTCCCATGAGTCTACCTTCAAGCATCCCCTTACAAACCTACACCGCATCCCTCCTCCCCTACTTGAAACTGGCTTAACACCATTAACTTTCTCTGCTCATCGGGAGAGTTCTTTGAGCCCCCATCAAAGTGACATCCATATGAGTTCGTCTAGGAAAAGGAAAACCATGGATACGACTCAAACTAAATCCAAGGCTAAAAGACCAAGGAATGTTCTCATGGACTCTGCTTCAATCTCTAAGATGGACAATGAACATGTTTCTAGCTCAGAACCCCGTGGTGGCTGGGGAGTTTTAAGCCTCATTAAGTTGGAACTATCAAGGTTTGGGGAGTCCTTTGACAGTCAATTCTCTTCAACATCTCTCCAAGATTGATCATCCTGACGTAATTTTCTTAATGGACACAAAGTGTGGTATTATGAAAAAGAAACAACTACAAAGAAAACTTATATGTTCTGATTGTTTTATGGTTGAGGCTATTGGCACTGCAGGGGGATTAAATTTACTTTGGAAGGATTCGATTCAGGTGGATATCCTTTGGTCTGATTCTAGGTTTATTGATTGTGAAGTGTGTATTGATACTTCTACCTCCTTTTTCATGACCTGTGTGTACAAGGATCCAATGTGTGCCCTTAGACAACAAGTCTGGGATAGGATTATCCAATTGAGTAATGGGAGGATGGATAGTTGGTTGTGTATTAGTGATTTTAATTCTTTCTTAACCTGGAATGAGAAAGAAGGGGCAACAAATGTTTAGCTAGAGACATTAATCAGTTAGGGGCCCAGGGTCCAGCTTTTACGTGGAACAATAAGAGAATGGGTGCTGCCAATATCCGTATCAGATTAGACAGAGCTCTATCAAATCTATCTTGGAGGACTAGTTTTGAGGAGGCCCTGGTTTTCGTTTGCACTACCGTTGGATCTGTTCACACTCCTATTCTCATTGACACTCAAGGTCGAGCTACAAAAATGGGGAAGACCCTTTCGATTCTAGGCTATGTGGATGCGCCACCTGGATTGCTCCCGTGTGGTGTCTTCTTCATGGAAGGTTGGCCTTGGTATTTCTTCCTCTACCTTTCTTAGCACCAAATTATATGTTTGTAAGGATACACTTCGAAAGTGTAATATTGACGTGTTTGGGCATTTACAAAGTAAGATTCATGATTTGAAAACAGAGTTGTTGCGCTTACAAGGTCTCCCCACATCTGAAGCTTCACAAGACTGGGAGAAGAGCTTGTTGTTAGAGTCAGATGAGGTCTTGGTAAGGGAAGAGATCTTTTGGCACCAAAAATCTCAAATCTCGTGGCTTCAGTGTGGGGACCATAATACCTACTTTTTGCACGCTTCCACCATTCAACGAAGATAGTACAATAAAATAATGAAGTTGAAACTTTCAGATGGGTCTTGGACTTCTTCAGAGCATGTTAGAAATCCTAGCATATATCACCTTCTATTTAGGTCAGAAGGAATTGATGAGGCTCTCCAAACAGGGCTTGGTTCTATTCAATCATGTGTTGTGGAAGAGATAATCTGATGCTCTGTCAAAGGCCGACCTTAGAGTAAACGGAATTGGATATCTTCTCTATGAGTCTATTGAAAGCCCCTGGCCCTGATGGATTTCCTCCTTTATTTTTTAAAGGTTTTGGAACTTAATTCACCCGGATCGCTACACCACATGTCATTTCCCCGCTCATGAAAATGATAATCTAGTGTTTTTAATTTCTAAAAAGGGAAAACCAGAGTCGGTTGATCATTACTGTCTATAAGCTTACGTGGCATTGCAGTGAAGGTGGTCTCAAAAATTGTAGCCACTCGTTTAAAGACTATCCTCCCTCACATGATATTTTCCGCTTGGTCTGCTTTCATTCAGAGAGACTTATTTCTGATAATGTTTTCATAGAACGTGAAGTTTTTCACTACATTAACAAGCAAAAAAAGGGCAAGAAGAAGTACCTGGGGCTTAAGCTAGATATGAAACGAGCATATGATAGAGTAGAGTGGGACTTTCTAGAGTGGGTCTTGTTGAAGTTGGATTTCATCTCAGGTTCACAAATTTAATCATGGCTTGTGTTTTATCAGTTTGATATACATTTTTTTATCAATGGAGCTGAAAGAGGAACTCTCTCCCCTACCAAGGGTATTAGACAAGGTGATCCATTATTTCAAGCGTTATTTCTGATCATCTCCCAAGATCGCAGTAGTCTGTTAGCTCAAGCAAATATTAAGAACCTGATCCATGAAATTAAAGTGAAGAATAAGCCCCATATATCACCCATCTAATATTTGAAGATGAGTGCCTATTATTCTCTAAAGCTTGCCTTGAAGAGATTTGCTATTTGAAAGACTGCATTGACATCTAATGTAGAGCAAGTGAAGAGGAAATTAATCTAAAGAAGTCCACCATGTGTTTTAGCCCTAATACACCATCTCAGACTAAGTGCTGATTTTCTAGAGTTCTTAAAGTTCCTTATGTGACCAGCCCCAGAAGTACATGGGTCTTCCTACAGATTTTGGTTTTACAAAGAAAGATCTCTTTCAGAACATTGATGATAGAACCTCAAAAATGCTCCAAGGGTGGACACAACAATATCTTTCTTAGGCTGGTAAGGAAGTTTTAATGAAGTCTGTTACTTTGTCTATGGCAAATTATGCATATGTCCATTTCAAATTGCAGCATCCTTCCATAATCAAGTGAGTAGAGAGGCGACCGCTTTTTTCTTGGGAGATAAAGATAATCCGACCAAGACTCACTAGATGTCTTGGACAAAACTCTGGAATTCTAAGGACAATGTGGGCTTGGATTTTGTGACCTATGCTTGCATAATCGTGCTATACTGGCCAAGGTGGAATGGCGTTTTTTCCAGGATCTTGATCTGACGTGGGCATCTTTCATGAAAACTGTTTATTTCCCTAAAAGATACATTTTAATGGCTACATTGGGACCTCAACCATCTTGGGCATGATGCAGTATCTTAGAAGGGAGGAATGTTCTTAAAGTAGGTCTTTTATGGAAAGTGGGAAAAGGGAACTAGATAAATATGTGGAAAGATAATTGGATTCACTCTTTGTCTAATTTTTGTATCCATCTATCTGAGAGACCAAATCACTTTATGGCTGTGGTTTCAGATCTTATAGATGACCAAACTTGCCAATGGAAGGTGGACTTCGTTTGTGAGTTATTTCACCTAGCTGAGGCAGAGCAATATTAAAAATTCCACTTGCATTATTCTCTCAAGAGGATAGTATGCTTGGGGTGCATCGAAGGATCGACTCTTCTCAATAAAATCAACATATCATCTTCAATATAACCAACTTCAAGCAAGGGAGAATGCAACTGCAAAATTATCATAGGATAGTGCATGGCGGGGTACTACTACTGAAGTATGGAGGAAAATATGGAAGTGCCCTACTTTCCCAAAATCAGGACTTTCATTTGGCGAGCTTATGCAGATGGTATGACTACAACAGTTGGCCTCTTGTAGCGATCTGTGCCTATTAATCCTTTATGCCAACATTGTGGGAATGAAGAAGAATCTACGACATATATTCTCCTTAATTATAAAGGAGTTTGGTTCCGTAGTCCTTTATCACATAGGATGCCCAATTACAGGAATCTAAGTATTCAGCCTTGCATCCTAGGTTGGAATTATTTCACCAGTTGGGGAAAAAACAAAATAGAGAATAAATTACGCTTCGCAGTTTTCTTGCATGGTACTTATGGAAGGCAAGGAATAATTAACTTTTCTCCCTGAGCCGTTGGACTCCAACTGAGGTAATCCTCATACCTCAAAAAGCCCATGAGGAATTTCTACAAGTCAAGGTATGTAGTAATAATAAAAATCATCCGAGTACACTTTAGCTACCATTGGAGGTTCGGTAAGAATGGGCACCCCCACAAAGTAATTTTCTTGAGCTCAATTGAGATGCAGCATGGAAAAACGATAGTGGTAAAGGAGGTATTAGTTATCTTATTAGAGATCATCGAGGTCATGTCTGTGTGGCAATCTTTGAGCCTTTGATTTTCAACCCCACTTATTGGGTGAGGTACTAGCTATGCGAAGTGGTATGCTTGAGGCTATCTCAGCATCTTTCGACCGTCTTCTGGTAGAAATCGACTGCAAAGAGCTATGTGCATATATCTCAGGGAATAGCACATCTATTATGCTTCTCCTCCAACTGATGATTGAGGATATCTCACATATTGCCTTACATTTCATGGAATGTAATTTCCAGTTTGTGTCTAGGGAGTGCAACTCGTTAGAAGACTCATTGGATTAGGTTTATCATTGGATGAACTACATTGCTGACATTGACCCCAAAAAAGAAATAGTAGGTATAGCCAGTCCGTGAACAGCCAACCATCTCACTAATAGGAAGGCCCTATCCTTTACGAGTAGAATGGTTTGGCCAAATTCCACTACTGGTTGATGAAATCTTGTAATTTGATAGCTATGATTTCCTCTCATTTCAACGAATTGTACTTTGTTTACCCAAAAAAAAAAAAAAAA
>NW_024868760.1:96996-109280 GCF_013358625.1 Macadamia integrifolia | reverse complement strand
GAGAGAGAGAGAGAGAGAGAGAGAGAGAGAGAGAGGTGCAGTAGTATTGAAAGTCCCTACTAGAGTGAAAAAATTTATAAAGAAGGGAAAGAATGGGAAAAGAAGAAATAAGGAGGATTTCCATTTTGTTATAAGAGAGGATCCTGGGAGGAGAATTGGTGTGTAAATTTGGTCAAGTCGAGAGGTAGCTTCTCCACCACATCCCCTAATTAGAGAAATCGCCAGTTTTAGAAGGAATTATCAGAACCCCATTGGCTCTCTCTCTCTCTCTCCTTCTGTGTAAAATCTATCTTTACATATTATGTAAAATCTATCTTTACATATTATGTGTGCAGCACTGACTGCTTATTCTTAGATATACACTTACTTCCCTTCCTAGCTCCTTCCTTCCCTCTGCAGAAAGAGGACGAGAGAGAAAAACAACTCAAAGAAAACATGAAACAAAAAAGGGAGAGAGAGAGAGAGAGAGTTGACATACTTGAAAAACACTCTCTCTCATTCTGTAAAGAGAGAAATTAAAACATCAAGGAAGAAAGCATTCATTTTTTTCTTATTCAACTAATCAACATAAAGGAGGGAATATATATAATTGATGAGGGAATATATATATTGAGAGAGAGAGAGTGTTGGGGGCTAGGAACTTGGAAGTTGCAAACATAACTAACCCAATTTTACGTTTCAATGATACAAGCTCCAATAAAATCCAAAGCCTTCACAAAAGAATGTAAAAGACTAGCCTTTTTCTATTCTTGAAACTGATCAATCACCAAAAAACGAGCAAGAGAGAAACTGAATTCTCTTTAAAGTTTCACAAGGAAGAAAGGGATCCGGCTCCTCTGTAGCACGGGGTGTGCTACACATCTTGTAGTGCCGCACAAGCTCTTAACACAAGGAATTTTCAAAGAAAAAAAAAATGGTGAAGATTGCTGAGGGAGTAGCGCGGCCTCTGTACACGCGATACAGGGGAAACAGGTTAGAAACACATATTTTAGTGTTTCATTCGATGCCTCTACCTCTCTTCACTCTAGATTTGGCTCTCTGATCTCATCTCTGTTCATCTCTTCTCCTTGAAATTCTTCTCTGCTTCTCGAATCAAGTTTTGGTCGTTCTCATCCTTCGAGTGGCACCATGGAAGGGTATAGGACTATGCGTGGTTCTTGGAACTGAAAGTATGGGTAAGAATGAGACTCGGAAGTTTATAAACCCATGTGTCAATGGCAGCTACACTCTTTATGAACCCATCTACATGAATAAGCAATCAAAAACTTGAAAGGTGGTGAAAGTAAATTAAGGAAGAAAATCAAGAGAGACTCATAAATTTGATGGCTTATAAGATTGTGGATTCAAAGCCACATATCCCACCAGAACATATAATGAAATTTGAAGAATCCAAATGAAAAATTACTTTACTTTGTTTCAATATTTCTCATGGAAGCACTAAAACTAACCTCATGGGTCATAATTAATTGCATATACAAGTAATTGATGAGAATTAAAAATCTTGGAACACAAGGGAGAAAAAAGAAAAAGAAAAATAAGTTTGATTTCATAAAATGCATGGGCATTACCTATATAATTCAGATTCAGAAAACTATGCATATAATATCAGTATCAATTTTAGACAAGACAAATAATAGTGACTTGAATTCTTGTTGCTCTTGCTGCTTCAATAATTCATAAGACAATCAGGGTCTTCTTGGCCACCTGAAGTTGATGGGTCTTCTTGATCTTCAAAAGAGCTCCTGCACATTTCATGATTAAATGCAACTGAAAAGATTTCAGTGTTAATATCAGTGGTCTTTCGGTGCCCTGCAAGGTTATTAGTCAAATTCTTCTTCAAGAACAATTTTGCAAAACTGTAGAGAATATTGAAAGAGGAATATTTTTTTTTTTTAATTTAAATATAAAATCAGAGAGAGAGAGAGAGCGAGAGAGAGAGAGTTTAAAAGGAAAAGAAGACAGAGAGATAAGGAAAATAACATTTAATTATAAGATTATTTTTTTAGATTTAAAATGAAACTAGAAAAGTAATTAGGGAACTAGAAAATAGAAATATATACTTTCTATTTATGGGCCCATAATAGTTTGAGAGAGAGAGAGCCGAAAGGGTTCACATACTATCTCTCTTTTTCTTTTTTTATGTGGTAGAAAGGAAGGAGATAGAGTGGAGGGCGTGGTAGTTTGAAACAAATAAGGAGACTAATTTAAAATAAAATAAGACGTAAGATATCAAGCCACGAAATTAATATTGAGAGTAGAGAGAAATAAGGAAATTAATTTTTTAAAGAAATAAAATAAAATATTTTAGAAAGAATGAGTGAAAGATATTCCAAAATGAATGAGAGAGAGAGAAGGAAAAGTAAAGTGGGAAAGGAAGAGGGACAAATAAGGAGACTAATTTGATATTGAACCACCAAAATAATATTGAGACAAATAAAGAGATTAATTTTTATGAGTAAATGCTTTTATATATAGTATGATAGAATGATAATTTTATAAAAATAATAATAATAAATATAGTATATATATATATATATATATTTGATTGAGACGACTAGAATCTCACATGGTCCGCCCATATTATGGCACATTTTTTTTTCTTTTTTTGCTATGAATATTATGCCACATGAATGAATATTTTCTTACCTTCTTTTTTGCCTTCTCTTTCTTACTTTATTACCATTGTAGATCCATGATTTGGGTTTCCACCAAAAGAAAAATCTATAATTAACTATCTAGGGTATCCTTGATAACCTCCAATTTGTGATCTGAAATCCATTGTATATATATATAATTGTTATTATTATTTTTTTTTTGGATAAGATTTCTTGCTTTCTAGTGATTGTATACACAAAGGCCATGTCGGTACATACACCTAGATAGGTGTAGAAGGACTGTGCTGCCCCTCCCACTCAAAATTTATGATTCAAACTTCAATAGATAAACAAGTGATCATAGTTTTCACTCCAAAACTATTACTCTATATAACTTTTTTTATTTAAAGAATAACAAAGATACCCTTGGAGGTGCACTGAATTGAACAATTGAACCCTTTCCAGTGAAAACAGGACTTCTATGTTATTCTCATAGCCAAATAAATTAGTATCGATTTTATATAGCTAAGACATTGAGAGAGAGAGAGAGAGAGAGAGAGAGAGAGAGAGAGAGAGATTTTCAAAGATATATATGATCGTAAAAAATAATAAACAAGGTGAAAAAACACTAAATAAGAAAATAGTGTCATAGTGTCATTGACAATGCGAAAGCAGAAAGATAATGACAATATTATTATTATAAACAGAGAGTTCATATCAATCTAATCTTCAACTCAAGAAACTATTGCTTGGAGCAGTCAGTTGGCTTGAAGTAGACCTTCCTTGCTTCAAGATCATGGCCAACCAAGAAATTCATTTGAGCTATATTCCCAAAGATAGCAATACCTATATCACCTCGTTCAGGGACAAAAGCAAAGCAAACAAGTTCATCACTTATCTGAATAAAAGCATTCAGGGTAGTCAACTTCACATCAGCACCAGTAAAATGGGCAATGATTGAAACATTGATATCAGTATTAGCACTGTAGCATAAGCTAAATTGCCCTTCAGGATCAGTAACAGTTTCAGCATTAATTGATTTCTTCACTTCCGATTCAAGACCATCATAGAAATCAGTAGGAAGAAATGTCAATGTTGTTCCCGAATCAAGGATAATGTTTCCCTCATCAACAGCAGCAGCCTTCCTTGAGTACTTCTTCTTATATGCCAATCTCTTATTTCCAACACTAATTCCTTCAAGGGTAACATAGTAGAAAGTATCCGGATTTTTCGACACTAACGGAGTCGAAACAACACCATTACCGGAGACCACAGCATCACTACCAAAATTCAATTTACTTGTGGCATTAGAAAATAAAGGAACCAAGCAGTAAGAGAACTTAGCACCAATAGATGATTTCAGCTGTGAAGTCAGTGATAGAGGACCACCTCCAAGGCCAACTAAACCACCTTCTTCCTCATTAAAGGTGCCTCCATTTTTGTGTCCACAACCAAAAAGTTTTTTTGGTATGGAGACTGACTTCCTAGTAGTGGAACCCAATGTGAATGTCTCAGTAGCAAGATAACCATTAGTGAATGATTGGTCTCCATAACTATAAGAGTACCGACAAGAACCTTCAGATGAACATGCCCTACGTTGTACACCTAGCGAATCACATTGTTGTGATTTGCATGATACGTTTTGATAGGTTGATGATTTGCTAGGATCAAATAAAGGAGCATTTTGTTTGTAACAGCTTTGGCAAGGCTTGCATTGTATCCATATAAGATCACTACCTGTATCAGCAATTGCAAAGGCCTTCACTGGTGGAGTACCAAATGAAATTTCCATGAGATATGCTCCACCGGTAGGGGAAACCGGTGTTGAAATTTCAGATGGGGAGATTAAGGACTGCTTGAAATAATTGACACGGGACACCGATCGACGGAAGGCATTCTGCAAACGCTCGAAATGAGTCACCGATGGGTTGTAAGATGGAGAGAGCATTGAATCCCTGTGGATAAAATCAACACTGAACCCACCATTACCATGACCAGCTTCAACTTGGGAAAAGGTGGAAAGGTAAATGGAGAAGAAAACTATGGCTAGAGCAGTTAAGGGTGAACAAGAACTAATATAAGAAGCCATGATTATGAGAAGGGTGTAGAGAGAGATGTGAGAATTGGAGATCTGTAATAGCTATACTTATAGTTAGAGACTAGAAGACTATACAAGAAGTATATGGAAGGGACAAAGGGATTTAGAGGATACTAAAAATGTATGGAAGGTACAAAAGGATTTGATTCATGATTTTCTGTTTTCATCTTCAGGATTTGGACTAGATTCAAATCCTCTTCGAGGCTGTTCCATTCTTACACGGAAATTAACCAAATTCTTGTGGATTCATCTGTAAAGGAATTACCTTATTAATGGTTAGATTTTATTTCTAGTAGCGAAAATCAAGATGTTGAGTTGTTTCCAATCTGTTTTTTGGGTTAAAAAATATTAATTGCGGTTAATTAACAAACAAGGTAGCAAATAACTGTGAGGAATACAAATGGCCACAATATAAATAAGATTTATCCCATAGACTAGATTCTAAAACACTTGGAGGGTTTTCAATGCTTACACGGAAATTAACCAAATTCTTCGGGATTCATCTGTCATGGCATTATCTTATTAGTGGTAAGATTTGATTTCTAGTAGAGAAAGTCAAGGGTTGAGACGAAGGGAGAGAGAGTAGAGGAGTAGGAGAGATACAAATAAAGTAACAGTATATATATAAAGATTGAGAGTCGTGGAGGGAACCAAAGAAATGGAAAAAGTGAGGAAGATGAAGAAAAGTGATAATGAAGAAATTAAGATATATAAATTTGGAAAAAAAAAAAGCAAAATAGTATATTATCATACTATCATATCCTACTATCCTACTATCATATTATCATACTGTCATACTATCATACTATCATACTATTTTACCCTTCTGTTCCTCTTATTTATTTAAATTTCTTCACTTTAATCTTTCTTATTTACTAATTTTTTTGGTACCCTTTGTTTTTTATTTTATTTTTAGTAATTTAAATGAAAAAAATCCTATTTTCTAGATTCTATCTCCTCAATTTCTTTCCTAATTTAAAGAAATCTATATTTTCTAAATTCCCTCTCCTCTATTGTTTTCCTAATTTTGTTTGATTCTTTTCCTTATAAAATTAAACTAATTTCGTCATCTATAATTACAACAAAAAAAATCCTATTTTCTAGATTCTCACTCAATTGCTTTCCTAATTTAAATAAAATATATATTTTCTAGATTCTCTCTTCTCTATTGTTTTCCTAATTTCGTTTGATTTTTTTTTTTATGAATCTAAACTATTTTCCGTCATCTATATTTACAACTAAAAAAGAAAATCCTTATTTTGAGATTCTCTCAATTGCTTTCCTAATTTAAAGAATCTGTATCTTCTAGATTCTCTCTCCTCTTTTGCTTTCGTAGTTTTGTTTATATATATATATATATATATTTGTTTTGTTTTTTGTTTTTTATTTTATTTTTTTTAATGCAACTAAGCTTCTTTATTGATAAAGTTTCCTTAAGCTTGAGAAAGGATGATGAAGGCATTGCTGCTATATCAAAGTTTAGTGGAAGACCAACTGGGGAGATTGGTCAAGAGAAAGAGAAAACATTGCGCTCTATATTTCTTAGGGATGGTCTCATACGCAAGAAGGGCTGTTTGCGGGATGGTCTCATACGCAAGAAGGGCTGTTTGCTTGCATCTTACAATGATCCTTGGCGGACATGGAGTTTCATAATGGTACAAAACAATCTTTCCCTCATAGTTTCTTAGAACTATTTCCTCTGTTTCATTGAGCTCTGAGTAGGTTTTATGTGGTTCTCCAAATAATGATCTCATTATGTACAATATTTTTTTATTCACTTTTCTTCTTTATAAAGGCACTCTTCAGTAGTATTGGAAATGGTGAACAGAAGAAAATCCTTAACTTGCTTCTCTTTTAGTTTCTCTGAGTATTTCCTCTCCTATTGTTTCATGCAAGGATGCTTTTCCTTGAAGAGGAATGAAGTGCTGATATGGCTTGAAAGTATGACAAGACTATGGCAATAAGAAAGAGGAGGGTGACAAACAAACAAAGAGAGAGAGAGAGAGAGAGAGAGAGAGAGAGAGAGACGATTTGCTGCAGCCCAGATGTTTAAAACCAAAAATCCTTCCTTTGTGATGAACATGAGGCCATCTTACGTGGAAAAGATAATGGCATGGGTAAGTTCTTTGAATGTGCTCTACCATTGCGATGTTTTTCAGACTGGATTCTCACTTTAATTCTATAAAATGTTTTGTAAAATTTCTGGGCTTGTGGTTTTGGTGGAAAGAAGCATTTTTTTTTTCTCCTTAAAAATTTTCGAATGAGACCTTCACTTTAGTCTGTATCAAAATTCAGTTACGGATCTTAGGTATGATGGTTTATCCAGTAATTTTAATATACAAATCTTCTTGTACAGTATTTTCCAAGACTATTTGCCAAAAGGTACCTGAAAAATTGAAAGCATGACATCAAACTATCAGTTTCAGATAGGAGGATGTGGATGGTCTAGTGCATTCTTGACCAAAGTAGGGGCTTGATAGATGGGGGTTGGCCCAATTTTATTCAGGACAATAAACTAGAAGTCGGAGATTGTTATGTCTTTGAGCTAAGGCTAAAGGTATAGAGCTTAAAATTCATATCTTCCACGTTGTTGAAGAAGCAGAACCAGTGTTGAAGGATAATAAATATGACTTAAATGGTTGTTGAGTTCCTCTCTCGTGTTGAGCTGGATTCTTATTTTCTTTTGAACCATAAATTGAATTATGGATCTGTACATAGTAGAACAGGAGCAAAAATGCATAGACAGAGAAACCACTTTGAGGTAGTCGACCTCTATTCTCTCATTTTCTTCCATTGTCTTCTTTCCTTCTTTTTCTTTACTTCTAGTTGCTTCCTTTTTTCTCCGCCTTGACGATCCGTGGACGTGCTAATGGTGGTATTGGTCACATCTGTCGAAATCATGAAGGCCAAATCCTTTCAGCCACCTCTGCTCCAGCATTCTTCCCATCTGCCCTTGTGGGTCAGGCTGAAGCGATCCGAGATGGGATCCTTGCTGCTTTGTCTGAAGGTCTTTTTTGCTCATTGGTGGAATCTGATTGCCTGGAGATCATTCAAAGCCTTAACGATCCGTAGCGTGGTGTTCCGATTGAAGTAGTTCCCATTTTAGTAGATATTACCTTCATATCTGCAAGACCTATTATGTGTTCTCACATTTGTTCCAAGGATAGCCAATGGCATTGCCGACTCCCTTGCCAGGAAAGGCCGGTCCTTAGTTACTAGGACGGTGTGGCCTTCTTCCTCCCCGTGGCTCCTCCAGCTCTGTGAAGCTGAGGGCTCGGCTATTTCTTCTCCTTCTGTTGAATGAAATAAATGAAAAAAAAGAATACAGATATCTATTTACTATATGATTTAGTTCCCTAAGTTTTATGTTTTTCTTTATTTCTCTCCATTTTCTTTTGAATGCTCTTCTGTTGATCTGTTAAATCATAAAGTACATATTTGTTTCATTTATTTTTTGATGTTTGAATATTAAGTGATTAAAAATATGTAAGTGAAAAAAAACCTAAATTTCATTTGAATTTGTGCTTGTGAACTGATTCACTATGCTCTTGAGCTTGTAATTGCTGGTTAAACTATTAATAGTATAGATGAATATTAATTATGGTAGAAAACTCTTTCTTGAATAGGTTGCTTAGCTGTTGTAGTATCCAAGGACCATACCAATTACGAGAGTTAACGTGTGAGAATGAGTTTAGGATCCGATTTAGTGCACTTATGTTGTGAATAAGGTACTAGATTGAGAACTATTTTGAACTCTGGCAATGAATTATGGTTGCAATGATTACCTTAACACCCTTTTATTAGTTGCAACGAATTTATTTTCTTTTATTATCTTGGTACTACTGTTGATCGATTACTGGTATATCTATGAGTCTCTTTCAATTTTTTTTAATGAAGTTTGAGTAGTGAGTGCATCTCTTCCTCAATAGATTCAGTGCACTTATTTTGTGAATAATATGATGTGATTTAAATCACAAATTGATAACTATTTTCAACCTTTTTTGTGTTGCAATAGTTACAATTGTTTTTCTTCGGTAATGAATTATTGTTGGAATGGTTGCAACAGGCTTTATTTTATTTTATTATCTTGCTACTGCAGTTGATTGATTATAAGTAAATCTTTGAATCTCTTTAATGAAGTTTGAGTAGTGAGTGCAGCTCTTCCTCAATAATGCATGAATTTGCTTGATAATAATGCTTTCCATTTTTCTTGGATGAACTTCTCATATGTTGATAGTTTGACATTCAGTTTCAAACTTTACCCCTATGAGAATTTCAAAAATATTTTGCACAAGGCAGGTTTTACTTGAGGGTTTTTTTTGGTCAACTATTTATATTATTTATCACCTTTAAAATTAAAGGTGTTAATTTTCACATCCTCTACCATGAATACATCCCTTACCTCTCCCTTTCATATATATATATATATATATATATATAAAAGAGGTACTCATTCATAGGACTAGACTCTCGAAATGGTCCAACAACATTATGCCACTAGGATCCATATTTTCTTACCTTGTTTTTGCTAGTATAATATCTATATTTATATATATATATATATATATATATCTTTTCTTCCTTGCTTTATTATTATTGTTGAAATAGTCTATTGGCATTAACTTTAATGAGTGTACAGCCCATCCGTTAGATATGGCCAAGGAGATGACCGTTCGTATGGTAGTAGGTTTGATGACAGGGCTAAAGGTCTCATGATAGTCAAGACCAGGTTGTTGATGAAATCCTTTAGCAACTAAACGGGCCTTATAGCGCTCAAGAGAGCCATCTGCCTTCCGTTTGATGCGGTACACCCACTTGCAGCCAACCAGATTCATAGTTTCCCTGTAAGGCACAAGAGACCAAGTACCATTACATAATAAAGCATTAAATTCATCAGACATAGCAGAACGCCAATGAGGAACCTTGTGGGCCTGGGAGAAGCATGTAGGTTCAGCCGGGTCAGGTGAGGTGGTGGTAGAGAGGGTCAGGGGGTCAGCATAGAGATCGTGTAGGGTTCTGGTGCGACGGGGTGGGGTGGTAGAGGAGTCAGGGTTAGGGCCGGTTAGGGTTAGGTGAGGTGAGAAAGGAGGGGATATGGGAGAGGGTGGTTCGGGTAGGGGCGGTTCTGGGGTGGCAGGGAGAGGGATGGGTGGATTTGGGAGGGTAGGTAGAGAGCTAGGGTGAGGTTGAGGGGTAGGTATGTTAGGTGCAATGCCCCATGGGGGAGGGGTAGTAGGAGGGGGTTAGGTTGATGAGGATGGTGGTGCAGTGTGAAATGGGAAGGTAGATTTGTCAAATCTGACATGGCGAGATATGTAGATACGACGGGTGATGAGATCCATACAACGATAACCATGATGGGAAGGGCTATATCCTAAGAAAACACATGAGGCAGAACGGGGTTCAACCTTGTGATGATTGTAAGGACGGAGCCACGGATAACAAAGGCATCCAAAGATTTTTAGAAAAGAATAGTCCGGAGAATTGCCTGTAACCAACTGATGGGGGGATTTGTTACCTGTGATAGAGGAGGGCATGCGATTGATGAGAAAGACTGCGGTTTCAAAGGCATAATCCCAGTAAGCCTGGGGAACAACGGCATGGGATAGTAGGATAATCCCAGTTTCAACAATGTGCCTGTTACGACGTTCAACTGTTCCCTGTTGCTCATGAGTATGAGGGCAAGATAACCTGTGTTGGATGCCCAACTTGGCAAAATAAGATGGGAGAGTACGGAATTCTCCCCCCCCCAATCAGTTTGAATGGCCTTGATGGAGCGAGAGAATTGACGTTCCACCAAGGCCTGAAAAGTACGAAAGGCAGAGTAAACATCAGACTTCAACTTTAAAGCAGTAAACCAAATATATTTAGTATGGTCATCAACAAATATAACAAAATAACGATTCCCATTTGAAGAAACTGTGGGGTGGGGGCCCCATACATCACTAAAAACCAAATCCAAAGGAGAGGAACTACAAGTACTAGTTTCACGTAGTGACAATCTACTAGCTTTGCCCATTTGGCAAGCAGAACATAAAGAATGAAACTTCACGAGCTGATGACTCGGTAACATAAGACGAAACACACGTTCATGAGGGTGCCCTAAACGATGATGCCAGCGACTGAAAGATGAGGCAGAGGCCAGATTGGCATAAGGTGACGCTGGAACGGAATAGAGACCATGCTTACTGTGTCCAGTGAAGAGGGTTTGATTGGTCTTCAGATCCTTCACAGAGAAAAAAGAAGAGTGAAATTCAAAGTAAACATTATTGTCATGGCAAAACTGCTGAACAGATAACAAAGAACAAGTGAGAGTGGGAACATGTAAAACATTAGAAAGAGAAAAGGAACGAGAGGGAGAAGAGATGGAAGCAGTGCCTATGTGAGATATAGGAAGGCCCTTACCATTACCAACCATAAGTTTGTTATTACCTGTGTATGGATCATAGGTGGAGAATTGGGTTAAGTCAGGGGTGGAATGGTGGGTGGCTCCAGTATCAGGGATCCAAGAGGTGGTGAAAGATTGTGGAGGTGTGGGGTGATGGGGTGGAGGCGCGATGGTAGGGGGTTGAGGGGTAGGGAAGGGTGTAGTATGGTAGGCGTTGGGTTGAGGTGGTGGCCGATTGTAGGGACGGGGAGGGGTAGGTAGAATGGCTTCTTTGGTAGGTCCCTGTGGGCGGTAGTAGCAAGTGTCTGTCTGATGATTAGTGCATCCACAGATTGTGCATGGATTTTGAGAGAATGCATTAGAGCGACCAAATCCACTAGCACGGCCACAACCACGGCCACGGCCTTGGGAGGAGCTTGTACCACGACCACCAGTGGAAGGAGGGCCACGACCTTGGTGAGTGACATGGGCTGATGCATTGATGGCAGGATCAACAATGGGAAGGCGTGAGTGGAGAAGGTTCTCGTGACTCATAAGGAGACCATGCATGTCGGTGTAGGAGATGGGCTCCTTTTGTGCCATCATAATGGAGGCAAGGGCTTGATAGTCAGGGCGTAGGGTTCGGAAGATGTGGATGTTAAAGTCTTCCGATGGGAGGGGCTTCCCTGCAGCTGCTAGCTCATCGGAGAGATGCTTGGCTCGATGGAGAAACTGAGTAATGGTCTCATCTGGTTTGTGAACCAGATTTTGAAGGGAGACGTTGAGAGACAGAATCCTGGTTGTAGACGGAGAACTGAATGCAGCATGGAGTGCATCCCAGATCTCTTTGCTAGTGGTCCGTCCGACTGCTAATGAAAAGGCCTCTTCAGAGAGAGAGGCGATGAGAAGGCTCATAATAAAAGCATCTTGTTCACGCCATGCCTTGGCTTTGATAGGGTCTTGAGGGCAACGATTGTCACCTGTGACATAGTCGAAGAGGCGTTGGCCAGTGAGATAGGGTACGACCTGTGTGCGCCAATAAACATAGTTCTTAGATGTGAGCTTTAGAGATATCATATGATGAGCACCAGATAGGGATGTGGGAGGTGGGGATGGTTCGGCCATGGTAGAAGAGGGAGGAGGTAGTTCGGTCATTAGGGATTGGAGTATAGAAAAGGTATGTGAGGGGAAAGGGGGAGAAACGTGGGTTGGGGTTTTTTTTTTT
>NW_024868760.1:68996-96968 GCF_013358625.1 Macadamia integrifolia | reverse complement strand
TTTTTTTGCAAGAGAGGAAGATGGTGAGGCATGGGTTATTGGAGAGGTAGTGGGGTGTAATAAGAGAAAGGGAGGAAAACGTGGGGATGAGGAAGGTGCTCGGTGGAGCTTTATGCGGCTCGTGGTACCATGTTGAAATAGTCTATTGGCATTAACTTTAATGAGTGTACAATGGTGCTCTTATATAGAGATTACAGTTATTGAGTCATAGACAAACTCTATGATCACATGTGGGATCCTATTCCAACTCTGCTGTCTTATGAGGTAGTATTGGACTGCAAGTAGTCTCTAGAGTTTGTGCTCACTGAAAATGCCTACAATGTAGGAGAGGTTGTTGAGTATGAGTATGACTCTAGAGGTTGAGTTCGAGTGAGACGCTAACTGTCCTGATAATTATTAATTTTTTTGGGTAAGATTTCTTGCTTTCTAATCATTGTCTACAAAGGCTATGTGTGTACACATCCTAGTTAACAAATTTGGATTCGGGAATTATTCGGATGGAGAATTATTCGTAATAACTCGGTTGATTAATTTACGAGTTCGATCCAAAAAGCGGGTAAAATAAAAATCGGATTCAGATTCGGATTCGAGAATTATTCGTCTACGAGAATAAAAATCGGACAAAAATTTTGGATATTATTTTTATTGTATCAATATCATAGCTTATTGGAGTAATTATGTATTTTAATATGTATTTTAATGGATGGGCTTCAATATGGACCTAAAATGGTCGGTACTGGACCCAGCCCATGCATGAGGGATGGACTTATGGTGTTCTACTCTCTAACACGTTTTCTCCATATAGACACGTGGCTTATATTGCATGCGTCAGCTTTGAAGGTGTTGAATTCCCCAGTGCCTAGAGCAGCCTGGCTTCGTTCCCATACAAAGTGATATCTACAAAAAAGAGAGAGAGAGAACGAGAGGGGTGATAGAATTACTGGACTTCCTGATTAGATAGCTTTGAAGAAGAAGAAGAAGAAGAAGATCCCTCTATAGTCTACTCTTCTAATCTCTATCTGGGTTTGTATTTTGCGAGTTTTCCCTTTTTGATCGGTAAGTGATCGATGTCACCCCAAGCTAGTTTCGCCATAGCTATGACAAGGTTGCAGGTTTATTCAAGCAATGGGTCAAAAAAGCTGAAAACTTTCCAATCTTGGAAGAAAACCCTGTGTCACAACTCACAACTCACAAGAGCTTGCAGAATTGGCAGTAGAAGCCCATGATTAGTTCAGTTACAAGAGAAGATGAAGGCCAAGTGGTTAAAGAAGGAGTTCAAGATCTACCGATGGAACCCAGACCATCCAAACAACAAACCCTACTTCGATCCTATTTCCTAGATCTCTCCACCTGTGGTCTCATGGTATTGGATGCATTGCAGAAGATCAAAGCCAAAGAGGACTCCTCATTGACCTACCAGAGGTCTTGTAGGGAAGGCATATGCGTCTATATTCTCTCCCTTGTGAAGTCACTGGGTGCTGCCGTGCTAGAGAAGGGTTTGAGACTGAGGCTGAAAATTGGGGAGAAAGAGACCAGAAACCCTAGTTTGTTCGATAGTTCAAGCGGTTTTAATTAATTAATTAATTTATTTATTTTTAAGATGGGTTTAAGTGAACCGAATAATTTGGTTATAATTCTGTTTGTCCAGCTTTTTTGCATTTTTTAATCAAATTAGAAAAAATGCGAATTTTCCCGATTTCTATTTTTTATTCGGATTCGGTCAGAATTTTTCATAAAATTCAGAATTATTCTGTTCGGCCTAATAATTCACAAATAATTCGGCCGAATTGCTAACTAGGGTACACACTAGATAAGTGTAGAAAGACTGCCCTGCCCGGCACTGAAAATTTATGATTCACACTTCAACAGATAAGCAAGTAGTCATAGTTTTATTTTATTTTATTTTTATATTTTGTAAGAAAGTGATCAATAGTCTTCACTCCAAAATTATAAAAATAAAAAAGATACCCTAGGAGGTGCCATCAATTGAACAATTGAACCCTTTCCAATGAAAACATAACGCTGTATTATTCCCATAGCCAAATGAATTTGTAAGGATTTTGTATTTTTGTTTAGCTGAGAGAGAGAGAGAGAGAGAGAGAGAGAGAGAGAGATTTTCAAAGATATGATTATCAAAGTAATAACCAAAGCAAAAAAACACTAACTAATTCAATGAAATAAGAAAATAGTATCATTGAGAATCCATAATAGATAATAACGCTAAAGCGGTAAATAATGGCAATATTATTATTACAAACAGAGAGTTCATATCCATATAATCTTCAACTGAAGAAACTATTGCTTGGTGCAGTCAGTTGGCTTGAAGTAGACCTTCCTTGCTTCAAGATCATGTCCAACCAAAAAATCATTTTGAGCTATATTCCCAAAGATAGCAATATCATCTTTAACAGGTACAAAGGCAAAGCAAACAATTTCATCACTTATCTTAACAAAAGCATTCAGGGTTTTCAACTGTACATCTGCACCAGTAAAATGGGCAGCGATTGAAACATTGATATCACTACCAACTTTGTAGCATAAGCCAAGTTGCCCTTTAGGGTCAGCAACAGTTTCAGCATTAATTGATTTCTTCACTTCCGATACAAGATTATCATAGAAATCAGAAGGGAGAAATGTCAATGTTGTTCCTGAATCAAGGATAATGTTTCCCTCAACAGCATTAACCTTCCTTGAGTACTTCTTCTTGTATGCCAATCTCTTATTTCCAACACTAATTCCTTCAAGGGTCACATAGTAGTAAGTATCTGGATGTTTCGACACTAGCGGAGTCGAAACAACACCATCACCAGAGACCACAGCATCACTACCAAAATTCAATTTGCTCTTTGGATTTGCATTGTCTAAAGGAACCAAGCAGTAGGAGAACTTACCACCAATAGTTGATTTCATCTGTGAAATCAGTGATAGAGGACCACCTCCTAGGCCAACTAAACCACTTTCTTCCTTATTAAATTTGCCTTCATCGTCTTGTCCACAACCAAAGATTTTCTTTGGTAAGGAGACTGAACTACTACTAGCGGAACCCAATGTGAATGTCTCAGTAGCAAGAAAACCCTGAGTGAATGAAGTGTCTCCATAACTATAACCATACCCACAAGAACCATCAGATAAACATGAATTATTTTCTAGCAAATCACATTCTTGTGTGTGGCATGATATGTTTTTATAGGTTGATGATTTGGTAGGATCAAATAGAGGAGCATCTTGTTTGTAACATGGTACACAAGGCTTGCATTGTATCCATATAAGATCACTACCTGTATCAGCAATTGCAAGGTTTGACACAGGTGGTGTACCAAATGATATTTCCATGAGATATGCTCCACCGACAGGGAAAGCCGGCGTCGAAACTTCAGATGGAGAGATTAAGGACTGCTTGAAATGATTGACACGGGACACCGATCGACGGAAGGCATTCTGCAGACGCTCGAAATGAGTCACCGATGGATCGTAAGAAGGAGAGAGCATTGAATCCCTGTGGATAAAATCGACACTGAACCCACCATTACCATGACCAGCTTCAACTTGGGAAAAGGTAGAAAGGTAAATGGAGAAGAAGACAATGGCTAGAGCAGGTAAGGGTGAACAAGAACTAATATAAGAAGCCATGATTATGAGGAAGGTGTAGAGAGAGATTTGAGAATTTGAGAGTTGTAATAGGTATACTTATAGTTAGAGACTGAAGACTATACAAGAAGTATATGGACGGTCGTACGAAGGGATTTAAGAGGATACAAAGAGGTACAAAACGATTTGAATCATTATTTTCTGTTTTCATATTCAGGATTTGGACTAGATTCAAATCCTCTTGGAGGCGTTTCAATTCTTACACGGAAATTAATCAAATTCTTGTGGCTTCATCTGTGAGTGAATTACCTTATTAATGGTTAGATTTTATTTCTAGTAGGGAAAATCAAGATGTTGAGTGGTAAAGAGAGTAGAGAAAATATTAATTACAATTAATTAACAAACAAGGTAGCAAATAACTGTGAGGAATACAAATGACCACAATATAAATAAGGTTTATCCCATGGCCGGACTAGATTCAAAAACACATGGAGGGTTTTCAATTCTTACACGGAAATTAACCAAACTCTTAGGGATTCATCTGTCATGGCATTACCTTATTAATGGTAAGTTTTGATTTCTAGTCGAGAAAATCAAGTGTTGAGATGAATAAAAGAAAGTGGGAGAGAGAGTAGAGAAATAGGAGTGCTGAAAATTCATATCTTCCACTTACTAGGAATAGGGAGCCAAGTAAAATGGTTGTTGAAATCCTTTTTTGTGTTGAGCTGGATTCTTATTTCTTTTGAATCATAAATTGAAGTATGGATCTGTACAAAGTAGAACAGGAGCGAAAATGCATAGACGGAGAAACCACTTCGAGGTAATCAATCTTTATTCTCTCATTTTCTTCCATTCTCTTCTTTCCTTCTTTTGCATTTCTTCTAGTTGCTTCATTTTTCTTTGAATTATTAGTGGTATGAATACATACAGCTATTTACTATATGAGGTTCCCTAAGTTTTGTGTTTTTCTTTATTTTTCTCCATTTTGTTTTGAATTCTCCTTTGTTGATCTATTAAATCATAGAGTACGGATTTGTTTCATTTATTTTTCGATGTTTGAGTATTAAGTGATTAACAATATGCAAGTGAAAAAAAAATAAATGTCCTTTGAATTTGTGCTTGTGCACTGATTCGCTATGCTTTTGAGCTTGTTATTGCTGGTTGAGCTCTTAATAGTGTCGCTGAGTATTAATTATGGTAGAAAACTCTTCCTTGAATGGGTTGCTTAGATGTTATAGTATCCAAGGACCTTACCAATTATGAGAGTGAATGTGTGAGAATCAGTTTAGGGTCCAATTTGGTGCACTTATGTTGTGAATAAGGTAATAAGACGATGGTGGAGCTCGGGAGTCTGAAGATCTCCGATCAGTCCAGCCTCTCTTTCTGTCTTCGTCAGGTCACTAGACCATGCATTTTGGAGGAGAGAGAGTGTCTGGTGATTCAGGGGAGAATGGAGCTATGGCTGTGGAGGATGACGATGGTGGAGCTCGGGAGTCTCTGGATCATGGTCCAGATGGTCCTCCACAGGATGAAAGGCACAAGGATGCAGGCCAACGACGTACATATGCAAAAGCCTTGGGTTTTTCGTCTTGGCCTGCCATTGACACTCTCCCAGAGCCGATTCAGGTAGGGAGTAAAAGACGAGTAATGATCCCGCAGAGAGACTATGAATTGAAGAGACAAAATTTTCGTTTTGCCTTAATCGGTAGGGTTAACTTCCGATTGATCTCTTTGGATGGTTTGAGAGCGGAGGCTCGGGAAAAATGGAATCTCAGTCAAGGGGTGCTTATGCATCCATTGGGAAAAGGTTATATAATTTTTCAATTTCAGTGCGAGGGCGACAAGGCAGCGGTGTGGCGAAGGTCTCCCTTTAGGATTGGTGATCAGGTCATTCGATTTCAACATTGGAAACCTGATTTTAATATTCACGAGAAGCAACTTCTCACAAAGCTTGTATGGATACGGTTTCCTGATCTCCCGCTTGAATACTGGCACGAAAATGTGTTATTGTCTATAGCAAAGGCAGTAGGGCGCCCTGTGTCCCTAGACAGACGAACAAGACAAGGCATTCTTGGCTTCTTTGCGAGAGTGCTGGTGGAGGTTGATATCTCTGACTTGGCAGAGAGGGTGGAGGAAGTACAGGTGGAAAGATTAGAACCAGGTACATCTCAGGTGTATGGTTTTTGTCAAAAGGTGGTGTATGAAGATAATGTGGAGCGTTGTGGCTACTGTAAACGAGTCGGACATTTGATTTCCAAGTGTAGGCTGAAAAGATTGGATGATGAAAAGCAATGTGCGGCTGATAAATTAGCAAAGGTTCCAGGGGCGGTATATGTTGAAGATGGAGTCAACTCAGGTGGGAGTAACTCGGTGAGAGAGTCTCTTTCTAGGGGAAGATCTTTGCCACATCAGCAGAATAATTTTGATCCTATTCAAGATCAAATCTCTCCTAATTCAAATTCGTCTAAGGCTGGGGGAGATATTCAAATATTTTTGAATCCTTCCAACTCTGTCTCAAACGTGTTAGGAAAGGAGTCCAACGGAGATGAAAATTATGGAATTAAGGAAGGCTTTGTGTCAGGGACGGTTATAGAATTAGAGTCTGATTCTAATCCTGTAAATAAGGAAGGAGAGATTTCTAATATTCTACCTAAGGAAGGAGAGGTATTTCGAATGGATGAGGGATCGGATGTTGACTCTGATCCAAAGCCAACTGAGAACCCGCTCCATGGAGTTCCTGGTGATCCGCCAGTGGATCCATTGGGGGGAACGAACCCAGAATGGGGCTTACTCCTGTGGGCGAGGTTACTGTTCCGGAGGGGAGGTATCCTTCTCGTTATAGAAGGCTCGGTGGGGGTCAAGGACCTGGACGTGGTGTTGCCATGGCCAGTGCTATGCAGCCAGTTGTTGAAGACCCTGGTGAGGATCATGTGGTTGCTTCTTTTCCCAGGGTGGAATGTTCAAGGGGAACAGTCTCTATTGTGCATTCAGAAATTATAAGAATGGATACGGTGGCAGTGGCTCGGGAGAAGGAGGCCGGAGGTATGCTTGAGGGTGGAAAGCAAAGAAAGAAAACAGGTAGTCAGGCTAAAAAGTCTGATAAAAATCAATTCTCTAAGAAGTAATTCATGAAGATTCTGTATTGGAACATTCGGGGTGTTAGGAAGGCAGCAGGGTTGTGCGCTTTACGTCTACTGGTGAAGGAGCATGCCCCGGATGTGTTATGCTTGGCTGAACCCATGGTTCAGGTATGTAAATTTCCTGTTATTTTCTTTAGTCAGTTGGGGTATGCTGTGGATTTCATTCATAATTTTCGGGATGACAAAGTCCCAAATTTATGGATTATATGGAAGGTGGGGGTTTCGAGACCAGTTGTTGCAGGTATGTCTGATCAATATATATCAGTCATCTTTGATTGGCCAGGTAGTAAAGTGGGTATGTCTTTTGTACATGCAAGTTCTTTTAAAATTATGCGTAGGCAATTGTGGTTAGATTTGGAGTTGTCGATATCAGCTTTGGTTCCGTGGTCTGTGATGGGGGATTTCAATGCAACCCTGTTCTCGCATGAGAAAAGAGGTCCTGGTAAGTTTAATCTTGGATCAGCTGCTGAATTCCAGGCAATGGTTGATGCATGTGAATTGCTTTCTATCCCTTCTCAGGGAAAGAAATTCACTTGGACTAATAATCGTCGAAGGGGTCATGCAGTTGCAGTGTTGGATCGGAGTTTTTGTAATGGGAAGTGGATAGATGTGTTTAGAAATGTGAAGCAGCGTGTTTTGTTGTCTTCGGTATCAGATCATGCCCCTTTAATTGTTGTCTCTGATGATGTTCAAAGACCTACAAATATCCCCTTTAGATTCCATAGCTTTTGGATGGAAAATGATCAATTTATCTCTGTGGTTGAGGAAGCTTGGAAAACTTCGATAGGGGGTAATCCAATTTTCGTTCTGGCACAAAAATTAAAGCAGGTCAAGGAGAATTTAAAGGTTTGGGCGAGGGCCAATTTTCCTAACCTGAATGATGAGGTCGATAAAGCAAAGCTGGAATTAAAGAAGGTTCAAGATATGATAGAGGTGGCTGGGATGAATGATGAACTATTTAACAGAGAGGCAGATGCAAAAACAGTATTATTGAAGGCCAACCAAATGTACGAGAAGTTGTGGGCTGAAAAAGCTAAACTGAGATGGATGAAAAATGGAGATTGTAACTCGAAGATTTTTCATCTCTCCGTGAAGCTTAGGAGGTTGAAAAATCAGATAACCTCCCTAAAAAAGGAAGATGGAACTTGGGTTTCAGACCAACAGGGAATATCGTTTTATGTCGCTGATTTTTTTGAGAAATTTCATGAGGCTGATGAAATCACGGTTCATAATGACCTTCTTGATAATATTCCCAGAGTGTTGGAGGAGGAGGACGTGGCAGGATTGGAGATTGTCCAGAGTGGGGACGAAATAAAACAAGCTGTTTGGGATTTAGATCCTGTTAGCTCTCCAGGTCCTGATGGGTTCCCAGGTAGTTTCTTCAGGCGATGTTGGACTATTGTTGAGGGTGATTTTTGCAGGGCAGTGAAAAAATTCTTTGAGGAAGGGCGGCTTCCTAAAGGAATAAATAACTGCTTTATTTCCTTGATCCCCAAAGTTGAGGGGGCGGCCTCTCTAGATAGGTTTCGACCTATATGTATGGGGAATTTTTATTGCAAAGTGATATCAAAAATTCTATCTTCAAGATTACTTGTTGTTTTGCCTAAATTGATTTCGGAAGAGCAAGGCGCTTTCCAGCAGGGTAAAATAATTTCAGCAAATATCAGCCTCGCCTCAGAACTGTCAAATTTGATGCATTCTTCAGTTAGGGGTGGTGGAATGGGTCTGAAGCTCGATGTTCAAAAGGCGTATGACTCTCTAGCTTGGGAATTCCTCTTTGCAGTTCTGTGCAAATTTGGGTTCTCATCTAGGTGGATTTCTTGGATTCACAACCTTCTTCTATCCTCCAGAGTATCAATTTTGGTGAACGGTGGCCCGGTGGGGTTCTTTGGGGTTGGTAGAGGTCTCCGACAAGGAGATCCTTTGTCTCCCTTTTTATTTATTCTGGCAGAAGAGGTTCTCTGTAGAGGTCTTAGAAGCATGGTTCAGAATGGTTTGATAAAGTCTCTTCCTGGGCCTCGAGGTGTGTTAACTCCCTCCCATTTATTGTTTGCTGATGACATTTTCATTTTCATTAATGCATCTGCTCAGTTTGTCAAAAATCTTAAGGCTTTTCTTGATAAATATCAGGCATTCTCTGGCCAGATATTTAATCTAGAAAAAAGTAGTTTGTTCTTTGGAAAGGTTGCCCCTCACAAGAAACATTTTATAAGTACTTTTATGGGAATCAAATCTGCAAGGCAGCCTACTAAATATTTAGGTGTGGAGCTCTTCAAGGGGAGAGTTCAACGGGACCACATGTTACCGCTGATGGATAAAATCAAGAAGAGGTTATCGGGATGGAAGGGTCGGATTCTCTCCATGGCTGGTAGGGTGGAGCTGGTTAAATCAGTGATTTCAAGCATACCAATTCATAATTTCGGGATTTATTGGTGGCCAGGAAGCTCAATAAAATTAGTAGAAAAGTGGATGCGAAACTTCATATGGTCTGGTGACATGGAGACAGGGAAGAAGATAGTGGTGAAGTGGGATGAGGTATGTAAACCTACCAGGGAAGGCGGTCTTGGCACTAGGAGGTTGCGAGATGTTAATTTTGCATGCCTGTGCAAATTAGCATGGCAAATCAAACATGGAAATTCTCTAATGAGTGTTTTCTTTCGTGCCCGTTTTCTGAAGATTGATGGTTCGCTGAAAACTACCTACCTTTCCTCTTCGATATGGCCTGGTCTTAAAAAGGTGTGGCGGTGGGTACAGTCTCATGAGCAATGGACTGTTGGGAATGGTCAGAGGATAAATTTTTGGAAAGATAGCTGGCTGGGAAAGAAGTCTATTGAGGAGATGTATGGTTTGCAGTTAGATATCTTTGATTCGATGCAGGCAAAGGTTTCTGATTTCATTTGCCAAGATGAGTGGAATTTTCCCCAGGTGAGCTCTGAATTTTTTCAAAATATCTTTGATCAGGCCAAGGATATCATAATTTCAGATCTGGATGATATTTGTCATTGGGAATTAAATTCATCTGGAGTTTTTACAATAAAATCGGCTTGGGACAAAGTAAGACGGGAATCGCCAAAGGTGGGGTGGTATTCATTGATTTGGAATTCTCATCTTCAGCCTCGCCAATCGGTGTTTGGATGGAGAATGTTGAAAAATAAGCTTGCTACTGATGATAATGTGAAAAAGAGAGGGGTTCCATTGCCATCTCAGTGCACTCTCTGTGGCATAGCGGAAGAGTCAATAAATCATACCATGTATGAATGCTCTTTTGCAGTTTTCATGTGGCAGAAATTTTGTTGTTGTTTTGGGTTTAGGTGGCCTGGATTTGAAGGAGTTGAAAGTTTGATAGCTTGGTGGAAAGATCAGGCCAAGAAGACCATCTTTAAAGGGGTGTGGCTGAAGGGTTTTGTTTTAATCCCTTACTTTACTTGGTTGGAGAGGAATGGAAGAAAATTCGAAGGAATCTCAAAATCAAAAGAGCATTGTTTTGGACAAGTGAAGAGAGAAATTAGCTGCCAAGAGCTGGTTCATTCAGGGGCAGCCATCTCAATTTCGGATCTTATCACTGCAAGAAGATTGGGTATTTCAGGAGTGCGGAGAAGGCCTCGGGAAATCTTCAATATTTTCTGGTGCCCTCCTAATCCAGGTTGGATAAAAATCAATTCGGATGGTTGCTCTATTGGTAATCCAGGGAAGTCTGGAGCAGGGGGAATCCTTCGCAATGAAAAGGCAGAGGTAGTGGCAAATTTCAGAAAATTTCTAGGAACTCGCACAAATTTTGAGGCTGAATTTTTAGCGCTTATGATAGGGATTGAATTAGCTAAGCAGCATAATGTGAAACGGCTCTGGATAGAATGTGATTCAGTTGCAGTTGTGACTATTTTTCAGAAGAGGCAAAGTCCATGGATAGCTCGGCAAAGATGGATAAATTGTATTTCTTATTTGGAGGATGTGGAATGGAAAATAACGCATTGCTATAGGGAAGCAAATTCAGTGGCGGATTTTTTGTCAAAGTCAGCTGCTCGTTTTGAAGTGTCAGAGCCTATTTCAATTTGGCCAACCCTGGTTCAAATGGAATTAGACATGGATGCATCGGGTCGGCCTAGGTTCAGATTCACCTAGGAATTTCTTCTCTTTCCAGATTTTTTGTTTTTGGTGGAGTTGGGTAGTTGCGTAATTCTGCTGAAGGCAATGCCGAAGGTGGAGTTTCTGCTTCTCCCTCTCTTCTTAGTGTGAGTGTTGGGTATTTCTCCCTTCCTCATCTGATGTACTATTTTTTCTTTTTTCTTCATTTTCTTTTAATATACATGACTTTTTAGCGAAAAAAGTATTATCTCCCCCGTATGTATAATAACCACGTGCGGTGTGAAGTCTCTTCCTTCTACATTCACAACCAATTCATCTTAAAATAACAAATCAAAGATTAGTAGCGAGATTGAACCAAGTCAACTGTTTGAGACATTTTCATCTGATTTAAATACAGGCCCTCTTTTTTCATTAGAAGCGTATCTTTAAAACTAGATGCATATCGATATATTAAATTAAACTAAGCACTGCACACAAAAGTGCCTTTAGGTCAAGTTCTCTTTCTCCCTGTTAAATCTTCGAAGAGTATAATACATCAGTAAGAGGAAGGTTGACTCGAACAAATTAAGGCTGCAGTCATTGGCAAAAAAATCTACTGCACTATTGGACTCTTAGTAAGCAAAAAACAACATAACCACATTCCACCATATTCACAAGATGAAGTGCTACAACAGAGAAAAAAAAAATCCTGAGAACAATCTAGTTTTAAGATTATTAGAGTCCATGGAGAAGGAGATTTTTCTAAAAGCACATTATAGTTGTGAGAAAGAGTCACTTTCCGGTTTCGATAGCCACTACCAGGTAGCTTATTCCAAGGTCAGCTACAAATTAGTGCATTTCATCGTTACAAACATTCACGTTTCCAACTCACCATAGAAAAATTCAATAAGTTCGCTCCATCTAAGTATAAGTGAATAGTATTTAATACTCTTTTTACTTACAAACCTTCATCAGAGAAAAATATGTAAAAATTACAAATCAACTAAAACCTATCAGGACAAAATTGAAAAAATCCAACTCCATAGCCCGTTTGGTTCCATGAGTTAAATTAAAAACTAAAATCCCCAAAATCCACCATACAGATTACAGAGCATTTGTCAATACGCACAAAATTTAATTTAATTTTTAACATTTGGTTTGAAAGAACTCACCTAAAGTGGGAATCTGTTGCGGCCCTCTATTCTGATTCAGAGCGAACACGGAAGAGGGTGAGGAAAACCTCTGAGAGGCAGCCATTGCTATGCTCCCTTCTGGACCATACTTTCTGGGCCTCCCTCTCTTCTTCTTCCCCTTCGTCATATCTAAGCCATTACCTACTCCTTCTCCACAATTGCTTCTCTCCTGAGTAACTACTACCTCGTTAGGCAGTGGTTGGCTAAACGGAGAGTCAGTCTCCCTGTTAGAAGTAGAGCTGGAGACGGTGATCTCCCTCCCCTCCATGGATTTTACTTTCTTGAAACTGAAGTTTCAGAGAAACTGAAAAGAATTGGAGTTTCAGTTTCTTCGAATGTGTCAAAAACTCAGAAGAGAAGAGATGAACAAAAGAAGCAGTACTTTCTCAAATCTGGACGTTCGTTTTTCTGCAATTCTGATGATTCAGTTACGGTATTTGATTTCTGTTACTCTAATACAATAGTGGATCCCGGGTAGAAATCGTCTGCAATTCCGATCTCGTACAATTCCGTGCAATACCACCTTCAGGCGATGACACGTGTATTGATACCAATGAAATGATTCAGTTACGATATTTGATTTCTGTTACTCTAATACAATAGTGGATCCCGGGTAGAAATCGTCTGCAATTCCGATCTCGTACAATTCCATGCAATACCACCTTCAGGCGGTGACACGTGTATTGATACCAATACAATGGTTCAGATCTAGTACAACTAATAAAACATTAAATCAGTGAAGAGGCATTTAAATCAGATCTTGACCATTGCATTGATATCAATACACGTGTCATCGCCTGAAGGTGGTATTGCACAGAATTGTACGAGATCGGAATTACAGACGATTTTTTTCCGTGGATCCCAGTTGTTTTTAGGGAGGCTTCCTCTCATTGGTCATATCCAGTTAATTTACCGACTCTTGAAATTCATATTTATGAAAAGAAAAATTATGCAATGTTAGAAATTATTTATTTATTTTTTTTTTTTTTTTTTTATTCCATATTGGCTGCTAGTGCTAATAGCAGTCATTTATTTTGACCCGAAAAAAAAAAAAATTTAATAGTCATTGATTATATTCTCTTCTCAAAATAAAAAGGAGTATTTTTCAGACAAATGGTTGGGATCCCTATTGTGTACTAGGTAACGTGTTCCTATACAAGGTAGGCCCATATTGAAACTGTAATATACCAAATATGATTTATTTTTCTTATATCAAAACCATATTGATTCTTGTTCAATTTAATTCAGTATGACATTAAATTGCCAATATCAGTTTCTATATTTGATTTCAGTTACAAATTTACACCCTCAAGTTTGACTCTCATACAATAGTGGATCCCAGTTGTTACCAGGGTGGCTTCCTCTCATTGGTCATATCCAATCAATTGACTATGACTCATAATATTTGGATTTATAAAAAGAAAATATATGCAGGATTAAAGCATTTTTTTTTTCTTTTTCTATCTTATATTTCATATTGGTCTACTAATAATAGTAATTTAATTCTACCAAAAAAGTAATAGTAATTTATTGTATTCTCTTTCCCAAAATAAAAAGGTGTATTTTCTAGACGGTGGAGATCCCTATTGTGTACCAAGGCCATATTCCTATACAAGGCTAGGCCCATATCGAAAGCATACTATACTAAATAAGATTTATTTTCTTGACATCGAAACTGTACCAATTCTGATTTGATTTGATTTCATATGATTTTAAACAGTCAATACTAGTTTCGATATATTCTTTGGGTAACAAATTGACACCTTCAAGTCAGTTATTGATACTTCTCTCCGAGTAAGATCTCATGTCAATGCAATGCATAACATGTGAAGCCCATAGGAGGCTCCCTCTCATTGGTCATCTCCAGCAAATTGATGAAGAGAATCTTGAAATTTGGATTTATTAAAGGAAAATATATGCAAAATTATAATTTTTCTTTTCTCTTTCTACCTTATATTCCATATTGGTCTACTAATAATAGTCATTATTTGTACCAAAAAAAAAAAAAAATTAATAGTAATTTATTATATTCTCTTTCTCAACATAAAAAGAAGTTTTGAGTCCGCTATCTCGATCATGATTTTCCTACCCCAGAGGTAAAGGAAAGGTCCTTCCCTTGTGGGCTGGTTGTGAGCAAGGAGTGATTTGAACCCCCGATATCGTGGTTCATATCCATGTTCTCTAATCCCCTGAGCTATAGACCCCATCCTACCTCCATTAGATCTGTTCCCGGGAGTACCCTAAAAAGGGAACATTTCCTCTCCTCAGCCATTTTACCTTTCTAGACAAACAGATAGGAACCCTATTGTGTATCTAGCCACATTTCTATGTAAGGGTGGACCCATACCACAACAAAATTGTGAGTGCGCATCTATTGTACACATTTGGGTGACACGAGTACGGTTGGAATCTTACCTGAGCAATAGGCCAAATATCTATACTGTTTAAGTTGTCTAGTTTAAGGGTGTTAATTGGTACGATTTCGGTTCTGTTCCTTTTGGTAAGGCATGATATCAAAACTATACCAATTCTTATTTGGTTTTGATATTCAATTTTGACTCTAAAATGACACCTTCTAAGTCTTGAATCTAATAGTAAGAGGGGGAGGGAAGGCAAAGGCAAGGAGCATTACTTTTTGGGATCCACTAAGCATGGGCTTAGTGCATCACAACTTCATCAACTGTACTAGACAACTGTCTCGTTAACAATTTTATTACTATTACAACTAAGATTTCACTCAAATTATTTATTTTTATTTTTTTTTATAAAATATAGATATGCCTTTTATTAATTATCAATTACATATTTACTAGTTTGCGCCAGGATCTATATATGATTTTCAACCATTTTGATTTGTCTTAGCATTTGGTTAGAATGGGTTATATACAATGCATAATAGTAATTACTAAAATATTTTGAAAGCCCAAACACATTTGGGTTTGAAAAGATTCAGCTACGCTTTTTTTTTTTGCTAACTACGGGTATCCAGGCCTTCAAACTGACTAGTCCCATAGGCCCATACTGACCCCACCGTTGCATGGACCGAGTCATACCGGGGTTGAATGAGAATCATTTAACTTTCACTAAAAACAGTGAAGAATACTAAACACCCCTGTGTGAGTCGCCCAAGGTGTGCCTAGTGGGAGTCGAACTTAAGAAAAGATCCAGCTACCCCATATGCACTGATCCCCTTGGAAAAGCCGACTATGCCTCTCCCATCGAAGCCCTCCCATTAGTTAAACTACTAGCTCTCACCCAAGCCCTCCCATTTGTTGAACCACTAGCTCTAAGAAAGCTAGCAACATACCTAGCCTCCTCCCATGTATAATATAGGTATCAAACTGAGGAATATATCATTTTTCTATCTCTTCCTCCCTCCTATGACATATTTACCCCCTATTGAGAGAGAGAGAGAGAGAGAGAGAGAGAGAGGAGGCAAAAGCATACACTACATAGCCAGATAGGGAACTCAATCCCATTATAATAGGAAAGTGGTTCTCTGTTCAAGAGCGTGGCGCCGTGGCCTATGTTAACACTCCCTATGTCTATCTCTCTCCTTCCCAAGATGAAGGGCATAGAAATCTTTTCACATGAGGAGGAGAGAGAGGCACATGGGAGTGATGGTGTAGGTTGTGCTCCCGAATCGAGTTCTTTTCTATTATAATATTAGAAGAAATTTTTCCTCCATCTATGATCACAAAGTCAATTATACTCCCCCCAATTGAAAAAAATTCAAAAATGCCCTTTCTCGCATTATGATCATCATCCCACTACCATTAATATCCACAGTGAAGGAATACCACCTTCATCGTGGGGTGAGAAGGAAAATTGCCTTCATAATATTATACCTCTTCTTTTTTTTTCTTGCTAGTCGTTGTCCCTTTTGTTTCAAATTATATGGTTTCACCATCCGGAATGCCAATCAATAGCCACTTCTCTGCTTGGTGCAATCCAATTTCTGGTTCTCCATTTTGAAACTCTCTAAAAAATTGGATAATTTTCAATCACCTTACTGGAGTTGGAATAAAGAGGAGTTTGGGCATCTTCAAACAAATATTATTATTATTATTTTTTTTATTTTTTTATTGTTAAAGAACATGATCTTTCGTAGTTACTTCTAATGTCAGACTCAACTCAGGATCAGATTGCAGAGCTTATAGCAAATTAGATGTTGAGCTAGCTAAGGAGGAACTATGATGGTAAAAATCAAGGCAATATTGACTTCAAAGAGGTGATGAGAATACCAGTTTCATGCATCAACAATTCAGAGACACCAAATGAACCACATTTTAAAGTAGAGGGGCTCCTTAGGTGCTTGGATGGAATCAGTGCAAGAGATTTATCAAGAGACCCTTGACCATTTAAGTGATACTTTTACATATGAAGGGGTTAATGATGTTTACCTACATGATGTGCTTAACTATGTTGAACCAAAGTTTATTAGGGAAACAAATAACTAGGGGTAAAAAACCCAGCCCAACCCTAAGGTCTCTCCTAACTCAACCCAAGCCCTGCCCAACCCTAGGTCGGGTTGGGATATCTCAGCCTAGGTTCAACCCTATCGGGTTTATCCTAACCCAACCCAGCTCTGATGGACCCTGATTGGCCCAGCTTAACCCAATCCAGCCCATCCCAGTACTGTTGGTTACTTAGTTTGCTTGATCTTGATGCACTACAGAGGCTAAAGATCAAAGTTTTTGTATATATGTAGATTATGGAAAACGAAAGTCCTTTTGCAAACATTTTTCTACAAGTATCCATTTCTAACATATTTATATTATTATTATATACTTAATATAATAGGTTGGGTTGGACTGAGTTGGGTTGGGTTGACACCTCAGCTTAGGTCCAACCCAACCCGATCTCGGGCCTGAAATTCTCAACCTTAGCCCACCCTTTGGGCTGAAACCTTAGCCCACCCTATGGACTGAAACCTCAGCCCAGGCCCTGTTCGATCTCCGAACAAGCTAGAGCAGGTTTGGACTGACTAGGCTTTTTTGGCACCCCTACAAATAACCATCTTTGTAGGTTGCAATCAATTAAGAAGTCTATGATTCTCTCTTGGCAACAAGTCTCCTGACCCTGATGGCTTCACGTCAGATTTCTTTTAAAATTACTGGCGGATATTATAAAAGATGACTTGATTTCTCTAGTTTCAATTTTTTATTTGTTTTTTCAAACATGCTATCTCATCTCTTCCCTCAATGCAACTCTAATTTGTTTTACTCCAAAGGCTCAAGTTCTAGAGTATTTTGAGTGGTTCAGGCCTATAGCTTTATGTGCGGTAATCTTAAAGGACATCATAAAGATCATGGCGAATCACCTCAAGCCAGTTACCGAATCCAATCTCCTCAACCTCCTAGTTGTAGTTTCCAGAAGGTCTTCAGTTGATGATCAAGATAATGGGATTGGAATCAAACTCTTCTTTCTACTGGTGTCAATTTGAGATCTGGCCCGGCAAGTCCAATCGAGCCCTATCCATTAATAAACTTGTAGGGTTCAAGTCCGGCCCATTTATAATAAGTCGTTCCAGTGCATGCGGTAAGCCCAACGGTTGCCCAAATGCTTACAAGCTCGATTGTTTATAATATATTGAATTTTTTATTATTAATTATTCAGTGAAATTAATTGTAAATTTTTTCCAAAATTATTGATGATTTAATAAACATATTGAATTTTCCAAATCTAAGACAATTAAATCCCATTTATAGCTGGTTAAGAGCCGATTAACTTGATTTATAGAAGCTCGTTTAAAGCTTGGAACCCGACATCAAGCCATATTACATTAGTGGGTGGTCACGGTGCAAGCCAAAAGGCCTGGCAACCCAGCTAGGTTGGACCGAGCCTGACCAGGTGATACCATTACTTTTTTCCACTTTATTTTATCCTTTTGAAGTGGATGAAATTGTTAAAATCCAATTACCTTTGTTTTCTCAGAAAGATCATCAAATTTTGGGAACATCTCAAAATGGGATCTCTTTGGTAAATCGGCAAACCATTTATTGATGAACTTGGAAGCTAAAAAGGGGAATCTTCAGACCTCTTCATTGTCTATTAAACTGTGGCAACATGTTCCTGATCGAGTTTGGAATTAAATTTGGAGTTGTAGATGTTGGTTTTATGGACTTAATTAATTATTCAGGTTGATTAAATGGGTGAGAATCAAGTTGCATGAACTGGTTCGGTCCACTCTTTAGTTTAGGGACATGTTGGCCTAACTCATTGTGGTTTTAGGGTTTTGGGTGCAGGACAATATTATAAATACTAGATTTTGGATCCCTACAACCATTATTCACTCTTCCCCACTTTACCAATGAAATAAGAGAACCAAGGAGGTCTAAGAGGCTATAGAAGATCCATAGCCAAGAGAGGAAAATTGGGAGTGACTGACGTCGATCATCTCTAGCATACTAGGTGAAAGGTACAATTTGATCCTCTATGATCTGATCAAATTATTCATGTTTTAATTCATATCGTATTCTAATTGTCTGTATGGGAACCGATAAGAATATGATGTGAAACCCTAAATTAGATCTAACAGGATATCCCTTCCAAAAATTAAATCCTTTCTTTGGAGAGCTTGTGCCATGGGGCTTGCTACAACCATGAATCTTGACAGGAGAAACATTCCAGTTGACCCGATTGTGTGCGATGTGATAATGTGCAAGAATCAACATCACAGATTCTATTTACTTGTCCTTTGCACTACCAGTTTTAGCTTGACTGTAGATTGTCTCACAACTTTCCAGAGAACAATGAGGTATGCCTCCATCAATGGGTCAATGGCTAGAAGATTTTGGTTTCGAAGCGTAAGGAGGCTAGCAAATTGCAAGGAGAGTATCTCTGTTACATTTATTTCTTGGTAATTGTGGCTTGCTTAGAATGATTTTTTGTTTGAAAAGCAGACATGGATGCCTCTTGAGGTTATTCAAATAGTGGAACGTTATCATGAAGATTTCCTTAAAGCTACTACCCCTTCTCCTCAAGTCTTTTGTCTGGCTCATTGAATGGAAGCATTGGTTTTATTTATTGTGACTATCATGGAGGTCCACAGATTGCTATCTCAGATCTATCCCCTTTTCAAGATGTTTTGTTGGGAGAATCTATAGCAATTCTCGTAGCTTTAGTAGAGGCTATATTTGAAGACCTCACTCACATTATGGTGGAATTTGACAAAGATTTAATAGCTTACCTAAAATGTGGAATCACCTTGTTATCCCTATCAGCCAAGCCTGTTGATCCTTTATGCCAACATTATGGAAATGAAGAAGGATCTGTGATGCTCCTTAATTGTCCGCTTGCAAAGACAGTTTGGTTCGGTAGTACTTTATCACATAGGATGCCCACTGATAGGAGTCTACCCTTGGTTCGGCGAGAATGGGCATGCCCCACTAAGTAATTTTCATATGCTCAATTCAGATGCAAACATGGAAGAATGATGTTGGTAAAGGGTATTGGTTATCTTATTGAAGATCATCGAGGTCATGTTTGTGTGGCAATCTTTGGGCCTTTGATTTTTCAAACCCCCTTATTGGGTGAGGCATTGGCTATGAAGTGGTATGCTTGAGGCTATCTCACAATCTTTCACTGTCTTTTGGTAGAAATGGACTATAAAGTGCTATCTGCATAAATCTGGGGGAGTAGCACATGTATTCCGCTTCGGCTCCAACCAGTGGTTGAGGACATCTCACATATTGCCTCATATTTAATGGAATGTAATTTTCAGTTTATGCCTAGGGAGTGCAACACGTTAACAAACTCCTTAGCTAGGAAGGCCCTATCCTTTACGAGTAGAATGTTTTGGCCAAATTCCACTCCGTGGTTGACTAAATTTTGTAATTCGACAGCTACAAGCTCCTCTCGTTCAATGAATAATTATTTTTTTACCAAAAAAAAAACTTATTATAGCATCCAAAAATCAATAAAAGATTCAAAACATATCATCCAAAATGCATGCAATTTTTTTTTTTTTGGGTAAAAAAATGCATGCAAATTACAACATCCAAATATACAATATCATTCAAAAAATTAATACAACAAACCCATTTTCATTTCTGCATTAGAAAGGGAGGGACAAAGCAAAAGTCTTTTTCAATCCACGGAACAACAATGCAACCTAGGAGTACAGTGTACAAAGAAAAATTAAAAAACACATTTTCATTTTGCATCATCCATAAGAACTACAAAGACCATAGTACAAAAAGGGCATGTGGGTCAATTGAAGCTTAATATTCCACCAAAAAAAGTAAAAAATTGAATCTTAACAAACAAAGACCAAAGCACACTGTCACGGCCTTAGACCTTTCTAAGCAACCACGCCGGTACTTAGCACTCCCATACCTACAGAAATTAAATGAGATTCTACTCTTACCATTATAAAGTTATAGAAATGGGGATAAAGTTATTTCGATTTTCAGTCTGAAATTTTATAAGCAAGAAGTAGGGAAAGGGAAAGCTCACAAAATCTGCCAAAGAGGGAGAAGCATTCACCATTTTAAAAAGGATGGGTACGGTGAACATAAATGGTAGCAAGGAGATAGGGAGAGAGGGCTTTAAGAAACTAACCTATTTCCCGAAGGTGGGTGCTGCTTGAAGGAGTCCAGGCCAGAACTAGAAGTTGCATGCCTGCCATCACTGCTTGAAGGAAACCTAGAAATGGAATAAGTCGTGCCGCTGCTGCTCTAGCATTAGCACCAACCATCATTGTTCTAGAGTTTAGCCACTTGTGAGCCCTAGAGCCTCTACCGCTTGTAGGTATATGAGAAAAATGTTGCGAAAATACGTCCCGCACTGACCGGTACGTACGGAATCAAAACATATATCATTAAGACAAACACGGAAAAGTAAAAGATGCAAAGACACAGGATTTACGTGGTTTGACACGATTGCCTACATCCACGGGGCAATATCACGGAGCTTCCTTCACTAACACAAGGAAAAATTACAAACCACACACCTCACACCCACAACATTGTACATGGGACCCACCAAACAAGGGAACTCACTCACAGTACAATTCTCATAAATCTTCAAAAGAGAACATATACAGAGAAGTTATACACTGGTATTTCTCTACAAGTGATCCCACACCCAAACACAAGAACATATTTGTAAGCCGTTCGTGGTTAACTTCTGAGTTCGAACCCTTCTTCCTTCTTCCCTATTTGTAGGCAACACCATGGGTTGTTTAGCATGTTTTATGTGCCGTGTTCAGTGCCATAGCCACCTTGTTCATCTCCATTTTCTTTATGGTAGGTGAGGGGCTATGTCGACCATGGTCGGTGTCCCTTCTCTTCTCATTTCTTTTATTTGTTTCTCATTTAACGCAATGACAACAAGAGAGATAAGAAAGTGAAGAGGTGAGTTGAGATTTTGTCTTTATCTCAATAATGTTGGCAGCCCATTTTGAATTTGGTGTTGCCGACATCATGTTCATATTCTCCCACTTGAAGACTACTTTTGAAAATAGTCTTCACAACTCCCAATTGCCCAAACGTCACCTCCGATCAGGTAACCATAAGCTCAAGAGAAGTTCTGCACCAAATGAACTTCTCCCTCAAAATAGGCTTCGTCGAAATGTCAGCAACATTGTCGTTGGTGTGAATCTTCTACAGAGAGATTACGCCATCTTCCACCACATCTCGAACAAAATGATATCTTACATCAATGTGCTTAGTCTTAGAGTGAAACATTGGATTTACAGCCAAATGTAATGCACTCTAACTATCGCAATGAACAATTATCACCATCTGCCTAATTCTCAGTTCATCAAGCAACCTCTTCAACCAGACACCTTCTTTACATGCATCTGTAGTTGCGATGTACTCAGCCTCCATGGTAGATAATGCCATCACAAATTGTAATCAGGACATCCAACTAATTGCACCACTGGTTAAAGAGAAACAAAATACAATGGTAGATCTCTGTCTATCACGGTCTCCTATAAAATTTGCATCCACAAAACCAACCAACTATAAATTTTGGTTACTGTAACAGATAGTCATGTCCCTTCAAGTAACGAAGGATAGGCTTCACAGCAATCCAATGATCTCAACTCGGCTTTGCCATGTATTTATTGATTGCTCCCATTGCTTGCGCAATGTCTGGTTTGGAGCACACCATGGCAAACATAAGGCTTCCTACAACTGATGCATATAGTACTCGATACATCTCTGTCTTTTGCGCTTCTGTGAAAGGACTTTGTTCCAAAGACAGTTTGCAATCAATAAGAAGTGGGGTGTTAATTGGTTTAGCATTCTGCAGATTGAAGCAACGTAGAATCTTTTCAACATAACTCGTCTAAGTTATCCAAATCTTCCTATTTTGACGATCTTTGAGTACATCCCAAGAATACGATTTACGGAACCTAAATCTTTCATATCAAATTCCCTTGGTAAACGAGGTTTTAGGTCCGAAATACCATCTATACCGGTACCTGCAACTAGCACGTCAACAACATACAATAATAAGATAATGAAGCCACCATTACCATGATTGTGAACATAGGCAAAATGTCTTCACATCTTTTGAACCCCAAGCTCACAATGAAAGAATCAAATCACTTGTACCAGCATCTTGGCCCCTGCTTCAAGCCATAAACGATTTGTTCAACCGACAAAGCAAATTCTTCTTATTTTCTTCAATAAATCTTTTAGGTTGAGCCATATAAATCTCCTCATCAAGATTCCCATGCAAAAAGGCAGTTTTAACATCCAACTGCTCAAGCTCTAAGTCAAGTACAACTACTATAATTAACATAGTATGAATAGTCGTCAAACGAACAATTGGAGAAAAGATTTCGTTGAAATCAATACCTGACTTTTGAGCATAGCCTTTCACCACTAATCGAGATTTGTATCTTTCAACATTCCCAATCATGTCTCTTTTCAGCTTGTAAACCCATTTGCAACCAAAAGCTTTGTGCCCCTTAGGTAACTTTATAAGATCCCAAGTTTTATTTTTATGTAGAGCCTCCATCTCCTCTTCCATAGATGCTCTCCATAGGGGAGTGTCACTGGATTCACAGGCCTCCTAATATGCACAAGGTTCACATTCTTCAGTGATACATGCGTAAGCTGTGACATAATCTCTAAGCGACTAGGATGTTGTGTAGCTCTCTTGGGCCATCCTTGGTCACCTTGAGTTTTTGCACCTACTTCTTTTGTAAGCTCCTCATTAGCTTCATCTCCACCAGTTTCATCATATCGGTCAGTTATTCTTCAATAGATTGATTTTGGACTTCTTTGAGGGATTCAAGTTCAAATATTTGTGGAAAATTAGAACTTGGCTGCTCTTTGGCATCTCGGCTAATGGCTAGTTTGTGGGTGGTAGGATCCCACAACTATACCCCTTTACTCCTTCTGCATAGCAAAGAAAAATACATTTTCTGGACCTTACATCAAGCTTAGTCCTTAACTCTTTCGGAATCCACATATAAGCATCACAACCAAAGGTACATAGAAATGAATAATCAACAGGTTTCCCCGACCATACCTCTTTAGGAATTTTACCATTTAGAGAAGTTGTTGGGGAATGATTTACCACGTAACAAGCTATACACAACTTCAGCCCAAAAATGTTGCTTCAAATCAGCACAACTCAACATATTCTTGGCATGATCTATAAGTGTACGGTTCACACGCTCAACCACTATTCTTGCAAAGTGTATTCTCCACCATTATAGGCTCTTAGACACTTAATTTTTGTTCCCTTTTGATTTTCCACCAAACTTTAAATTTTATAAACAAAACAAAAGCTTTACTCTTCATTTTAAGGATATAAGCCTAAACTTTTCTAGAATAATCATCAACAAAAGAGATAAAATACCTTGAGCCACCCAAAGAATCGATGTCTGCTTCCCAAGTGTTAGAATGTATCAAATCAAGAATATTCTTACTTCTAGCAATGGGGGGAAACACAACTCTTTTGAGCTTTCCAAATAGACAATCCTCACAAAAATCCAAATTAATAAATTCTAAACCAGGAAGAAGGCCACAATCAAGAAGTACCTGTAGTCCTTGCTTGCTTATGTGTCCCAAACACCTGTGCCAGATTGTAGTAGACCCTGTCACAGCATTGGCAATAATATCTTCGCCGACCACAGTGTCCCCGATCAGCCTGTACAACCGGCCTATTAAATCTCCTTTTGCCATGATGAGTGCTCCTTTAATAATCTTCAATCGACCCTTTTCTAATGTAATTTTGAAGCCATCTTCAACAAACTTTCTCAAAGAAAATAGACTCTTCCGCAGGTCTAGTATATGTCATACACTAGAAATTGTACGAATGATACCATCAAACATTGTGACTCGAACATCCTCAATCCCCACAGTTCTGCATGAGGGATCATTACCCATGTAAACTGAACCACCACCATAGGACTGATGTGTATGGAACCAATCTCTAGTGTCATATGGAAAGAAGCACCCAAATCCAAAATGCATTGATGGTTCATGCTCACATCTGGAATCACGGATATCACCACACCATCATCGGATGAATCATCATTCTCAACAACATTGCCTTGAGAACTTACTGAAGTAGATGATGTATGAGAATCAAATTTGGAATGTTGTTGATTCTCCTTGTATTTACAATCCTTACACAAATGACCCTTCTGGCCACATTTCCAACAAGGACCCTTTTTATGCCATTTTGATTTGGATCTTGATGATCAACTCCCACTGGAACTTTATCTGTGGGTCTCCCTCTAACCATCATTGCATTACCAGAAGTGCTCTCGAGTGTTTTTCTTTGAGACCCTTCTGTCCGTTTCAGAACTGAGATTCATCATCAAAGATTCCTATGAATCTGGCATAGAACAAAGAAGAAGAGTTAACTTTTCTTCGTCATCGATCTTTACTCCGATGATATTTAAACTACATAATAGGGTATTAAACCCATTCAAGTGTTGTTGGAATAAGGAACATTCCTTCATCTTCAAGCTATAGAGTTTTTGACGAAGAAAATTTTTATTGGACATCTTTTTCCCTTTGTAGAGATTCTTCAATTTGTCCCACAAACCCTTGGCAGTGGTTTGATTAGTGACATTGAATAACATAGAATCATCTAAGGAAAGTAGTAAGTCCGCCATTGCCGTTTGATCTGCTATTGCGAAAATAACGTCATCCATACTTGTCGGCTTCTTGCATTTCCATCAAGTGCAACCACACACCCGTCTTTTTACTAACACTGATTGCGTTTTCAGTTTTCACAATAGATAATTCGATCTGTTGAATTTTGGCACCTCGAACTTCGTAGAAGTTGAAGTAGCCATATCACAAAGTTGAGAAACGTAGGTCGATGTCGATCACGTGCTAACAAAGCTTCTCAACTTTGAGCTCTGATACCAATTATTATGGAAATACATCCCGTATTGACCGGTATGTACAAAATCAAAACATGTAATTAAGACAAACACGGAAAAGTAAAAAATGCAGAGACATAGGATTTACGTGGTTCGACACGGTTGCCTACATCCACGGGAAAATATCACAGAACTCACTTCATTAACACAGATAAAAATTACAACCCACACACCTCACACCTCACACCCACAACACTATATATGAGACCCACCAAACAAGGAAATCACTTACAATACAACTCTCATAAATCCCCAAAAGAGAACATATACAAAGATGTTATAGAATCTTGGTTGATACTGATCGAAACCAGTGACCTTTAAAAATCACATGGTATTTGGTATCGGAGTCCTGGGATGCCATGGAAATGTGGAAAATTTCAACGGTATCGATGGAAACCTTGAACAATGGACGATTTAATAAGCTCCAATCTACAAGCGTAAGAGAGGAGCTTTCCCTTCCACAACTGAAGTCGCTTGTGGATGTTATCAAACATAGGGGTCCAATGGTGGGCAATCAGCCCAGAGGAAATAAGAGGGTTGCCGAGATATTTGACAGGAAAGGAACCGAGAGATAAACCAGTGATCCCACACCGAAACACAAGAACAATTGTTTAATCCATTCTTGGTTCACTTCTGAGTACGAACCCCTCTTCATTCTTTCCAATTTATAGGCAATGCCATGGGTTGTTTAGTACGTTTTATGTGCCATGGTCAGTACTGTAGCCGCCTTGTTTATCTCCATTGTCTTCATAGTAAGTGGGGGCCTGTGCTGACCATGATCGGTGCCCCCTCTCTTCTCATTTCTTTTATTTGTTTCTCATTTAATGCAATGCCAACAAGATAGATAAGGAAGTGATGAGTTGAGTTGAGGTTTTGTCTTTATCTCAATAACGTTGGCAGCCCCTTTTGAATTTGGTGCTACCGACATTATGTTCACAAAAAATACACTCAGGTAGTGAGCACGACAAGACAAGGGATCTTGCCGATTCCTGATGGATGGGTTCTTCTGGGAGTCCCCATCTAATAAGGGTCTAAGATCTGGGAAGGTTTTAGGCACCCGGTACACTTGGTCAAAGCTAGTCTTCTTAGACCACATATGGTCCTACAAATTTAATTAAGTAAATAATTGAGTTATGTAATTACAATACTGAAAGGGCTATATACAACTAACCTAAGATTCAAAAATGTTGAAACCATTTCCATTGGAGAAGGTTGGACACACTGCAGCTAGTTTTCCTAAAGCTAGCTGTTCAACCAATAGGGGACTGAGATGGGTGAGACATAGGGTAATTTCCAAAGGGGAGGGAGAGAGAAAGAATGACACAAGTTGGGCACTCCAACAAAGACCGAGAACCTTTCTGATGAGCACAATAATGTGTGAAATCTTAGGGATATAAGTATACATTTTGCCCCACTTTGAATAATACTATTATTTTTTCTTGTTTTTTTTTTTCAATTTCCAAGTCTACAAGAGAAAGTGCTTAAAGTGAATCAAGAACCAATCCAAAGGTGGGACCCACTCATTGGTACCACATTCTCCCTCCTACAAAATCCTGAAGATTATTTTCTCTCCTTGCCACCTCACAAGATCTTAAAGATGCTATGCAGAGATTCTTTTCTGATTTAATCAAGATTGCAAGATATTGGTTAATATTGCAAGGAAGGAATAGAATTTGTTAATTTTGGAAACGGATTCTCTCTTTCCTCATACAATATCTCAGAGAATGAGGATTTTTACCAAGATTTTATTTTATTTTATTTTATTTCTTTTCTTAAAGAAGGTTTGTAGAAGGAAGGTGGTAAGAAAAAAACCCTATAAAAGCTCCTTCCTCCTCCCTCCTATTTATTATTCTCCTTAGTTTACTTTCTAGTTTATGTTTAGTTTTCTTCTTTCTCTCCCTCTCTCACTCTCTTTAGTTTTAGTTCTTCTTTATTTTTGCTTTAATCACTTTTGTAATAGTTTTTCTGTTAATTAATGCAAGTACTCTTTTATTCTTGTTCAACCTTTTATGTTTATGATCTATACAATTGAGTTGTAATTTTTAAAGTTATATTTCTAGGCTTAGATCTAGGTGACAAGATCACGAGCCGTGGAGCAATTTTTTTTTTCAAGATTTGTTTTCTCTAGTACTAGAAATTTTAGATTTGGTTTATTCCAGATATAGTTTTTAGTACTAGTAGTATCTTAAATCGATCAAGTTTTCAGTTCGAGGGTTGAAGTTCAAGTAAGTAGGCTCCTTCAGTGTTCTTCTCTCCCCTCTCTCATTCCCTCTTCTGACTACCCTTTCTTTCTTAATTTAGGATTTTAATTTCAGTCGTTACATTATTGCTATCCCTTTCCCCCAAGGTTCATGGCTGGTGTATGTGTTGGCTTTGCCCCTCCTAGCCATAGAACCATCATTTTATTGTTTTTATTTTAATTGCCTCCCTTTTCCTAAAGCCAAGTAGAGTAACCCTTGTAAGAGTGACTCTCTGGTCAAGTAGGGAAGCTCATATTATGATGCATCCCTTGGGCTAAGTAGAGAAACCTACTTGTGAGTCTCTCTCTAGCTTTATCCCCTTTCTTTTACTTTATTTTTATTTCAATATTTTTTTTCTTTATTGTTTTTTTTAATTGCGTGGG